>NC_054536.1:38354969-38654969 GCF_017654505.1 Polyodon spathula | reverse complement strand
TATGCAAGCAAGATATTTCAGTTTTTTATTTTTCTTAAAAATATTTTTCAACATAAAACCAATGTCACCTTACAATAATTGATTCTGAGTTGCAGTGTTTAAAAATAAAATATCAAACAGAATGAAATTTGAATGTACCATTTGTAATTCGGTAATATGAAAGAATTGGTCAGGGGTCTGAATACTTTTACAAGCCACTGTATATATATTATATATATTGAATTTGTAATAAGATCAACCTTTGGAACAACAGAGATAAATTAACTCTGTCAGATTATTATACATTCTTATTAGTCACATCAAAAAAGCAGTCTACTAAAAAGGCACAGTGACAGTGCTCCATCCACACGATTATTTTGAAATAATTCATATCAAGTAATCTTTTTAACTTTTTAAAACATTGTTTTCACAGCCCTTATAAAGAGTTACTGTTAAAGGCACTGGAACTAGGGGTGCTGGGGTGCAGCAGCAACCCCTTGGCTTTGCATGTCTTCTATCATATACATGGGTTATAGTTTTGTTCAATGGCTTTCAGCACCCCCACTTTAAAAATGGTTCCAGTGCCACTGGTTACTTTAGTATATTTTATTCAAAGCATAGCAAAGTGTAGTCAAGCATACTAAAAGCATGGTATAGCACGGCAAGAGAGTGTACATAATATAACTATGGGGAAAACATTTGTGGTAAAGGTAACTAAAAGAATACAATGCTGTGGATATTAAAATCACTGAAATGTTATTGACTCATTAAGGGTCTGTGACAGGGTGCCCACCCCTTGTGTATATTTATTTATTTATGTATGATTGTTATTTTCATTTGTATTATCATTGTTATATTGTGTTTATGTGTGGGCAGATAAACCCCCCCCCCCCCCGTCATTATTATTTATTATTTGAGACCGGCGAAAAAGCTGGTCATGTAATGTGTAGTTGGCGTGGGTAGAGTTAAATCCCTATCCCTAAAAGTCTTGTGGGAATGTGGCTGGAGCCTTAATAAGGTAATTATTTGATTAATGGGTAATTAAGGCTCGAGCCACAGAGTATAAAAAGACCCACTCCAGGCTCATTAGGGGGAGAGTTTAGGAGAAAGAAGTAAATACAGAGAAATAGAGAGCGAATGTAACCAACTACAAAGTTGAAAGGTACTCGTTTTACTACCAAGGCAGCAAAGTTAAAATATTAAAAGCAATGTGATGAGTCAAAGGGGTTTCGGTCTGTGATTCAGCCTCCCGACAGTAGATGGCATCAAACCAACTCGGGACTTCCCTTACCAAGATCTCGTGACCATGGCAAAAGTCATCTTTTGAGGGGCGGCACCTTGGTGAGGGGCGGAAGTACGAGTATGTAACTTCCAGCCACTGGAGTCAAGTGAAGGATAAGGACACGTGTCAGTTGGGGATTGGTGTTCCACTGACTACAGAGGCGGGACATTACATACTAAAGGGAACGTACTACTGTGTTCGGGGTTGGTCCGAAAGTAAAGTAGGAGGAGTAACGGGTGGAGGGAGAGACTGGTTTTGTGCAGCGGGTTTTTTTTGAAATACTAACATTTCTTTTGTCTTTTTTTTTTTTTATGGTCACCACGAAGACAAATTAAAGACGAGTCATCACAGTTTGTTTTGGATTTCACCCCTGCACTCCTTCCCTCACACCATTTTGTTTTTTTGTTTGTTATTTAATCCTTTTGTTGTGTATAGAAAATAAAAATAAATTATTTTATTTCTGTACACATAAATTACTGTCTGGACATTCCATTTAATACACTCTCGCCTCACACGTGGTGTCAGAAGTGAAAATGGATCCAGCTACAGTTTTGACAATGTTTAGGGAGCAGGAGGAGAAGCGAGAGGAGAGAGAGACACGGCACCTGGAACAGCTCGCCCAGTTCTTGGGACAGCTGGTAGAAAAACTATCAATATCAACATCAGAGAGAGCGGTTGCCCGGATGTTTGCAGCTCAGCCTAATCTTCAGAAGATGACCTCGGAAGATGATCCCGAGGCTTTCTTGATTACGTTTGAGAGAGTGGCAGAGGCTGCAGAGTGGCCTAGGGAACACTGGGCCATGAAATTGGCACCCTGCCTGACAGGGGAAGCTCAGGCAGCGTATCGAGCCCTGACGGCCACGAATGCAGGGGACTATGTTAAAGTTAAAGAAGCCATTCTCTCACGCCTCGGGATCACGGAGGAAACATACCGGCGCCGTTTTCGGGAATACCAGCTGTCCAAGGGGATGCGGCCCCGGGTTGCGGGACAATATCTTTTAGATCAGTGCACCCGGTGGCTGCGGCCAGAAGAACATACACCCCAAGAACTGGTGCAGAAAATAGTTATAGAACAGTTTGCGTCTATACTACCGCCAGGGAATCGAGAGTGGATTAAGAGGAATAGACCTACCACTCTCGAGGATGCCCTCCTCCTGGCGGAGGCCTACGAAGACGCAAACGAAGGTGCCGGGTCAGACCCCACTCCTGCCCCTAAACTAACTCGGACCAACCAACCAATGAAGCCCAGAGGGGGTAACCGGACCTTCAGACCATGGAGGTCGAGGTTAGCCCCATCCTGGGCGAGAGAGAATCCCCCTAACCTGCCGGTCGCGGACTCGCAGGACAGATTAACTCCGTTGATGCCTCCTAACCAAGTGTGCTACCAATGTAATGAGCCTGGACACATTGCCAGGAATTGTCCAGTAATAAAGGTGGACCTGGCGACAAGATCCTGGTCAGCAGTAACAGGTAGGAACACTGGGGAATGTCGGGAGGGCCCTTATCAGTTAAGAGTACAGGTCGGGGGAAAGAGTACTTACGCATTTGCGGACTCTGGGTGTGCACAAACATTGATTCGGCAAGCTCTCTTGGATGGGGTAGCCTGGGAGCCACAGGGTAAAGTGGCTATCTCCTGTATTCATGGAGAAACTCGGGTTTATCCCACCACTAAAGTTAGACTTATTGTAGGTGATTATTCAGCTTGCGTTAAAGTGGCTGTAGCGCAATGTTTACCATACCCTGTTCTCCTGGGAAGAGACTGGCCGTTTTTTGATCGTATTTTAGGTCGGGAAATGGTCTTAGTTTCTACCAGGGGACAATTAAAGCAACAGGAGAAAACAATTGGCGAGATTTTTCCGTTGCAATCCGACCTGTTTAACCCTAAAATCCGCCCAAGAAAAACAAAAAGAGAGCGTCGGGTGGAAAAATATGAGGGAACTCTGAGACGACAAGGGGAGGGGTCTGACACAAAAGTAAACCAATCGCTGAAACGGCAAGGAAAGGGAGTAGGTATTCAGTGTAACCGGGGCTGCGAGGTTACTGAGGTGGAAGGTCATGTAATAAAAGACACTCCTCTCTGTGTACCTAACCATTGGGACCGAGATATTGACTTGGGATATGAACAACAAAATGATCCCACGTTACAGTATGCTTGGAAACGGGTTAGATATATCGAGGGGAAGGATATGCAGGAAGGACAACCGGTGGTATTTCCGCATTTTTCTGTATCTGGGCACTTATTATATAGAATAACCCGGGCTCCCGGGACGGGACAGCTCGTAAAACAGTTATTGGTTCCTAGGCCTTTTCAGTCAGAAATCATGAGATTGGCGCATGACATTCCATTTTCAGGTCATTTGGGAACTGAAAAGACTCAGGAACGAATTCTGGCCCGGTTTTTTTGGCCTGGGGTTTATGGTCTGGTGCGGAAGTATGTATCGGAGTGTCCTGAATGTCAATTAGCTGCCCCTAAGTCAGTTCGCCCCGCACCTCTGGTTCCACTTCCAATTATTGGGGTACCGTTTGAAAGGATTGGTGTAGATTTAGTAGGCCCTCTGGAGGGAACAGAGTCAGGATATCGGTATATTTTAGTAGTAGTGGACTACGCAACGAGATATCCAGAAGCTGTTCCCTTACGCTCTATGAATGCAATAGCTGTAGCGAATGAATTGGTAAAAATATTCTCTAGGGTGGGAATCCCGAAAGAAATTCTCACTGATCAGGGCACTAATTTTATGTCAGACTGTATTCAGCAACTATATAAATTATTGAAAATTCGTTCAATTAGAACCTCAGTTTTTCATCCACAAACGGATGGGCTTGTTGAACGATTTAATCAGACTTTGAAAAATATGTTGCGCCGCTTTGTAGATCAAGAAAAACGCAATTGGGCTAAACTGCTTCCCTACTTGCTCTTTGCAGTTCGCGAGGTACCACAATCCTCAACGGGGTTTTCCCCGTTTGAGCTCTTGTACGGTCGGCAGCCGCGGGGTATCTTGGATCTCATAAGAGAAGGCTGGGAAGAACAGTCAAAGGAGTCTAAAAATGTAGTAAAATACGTGTTGCAGTTACGCGATCGCTTAGAATTAGTCGGTCGATTGGCACATGACAATCTCAAAGCGGCACAGCAGAAGCAGCAACAAAGCTACAATAAAAATGCAAGAATTCGGAACTTTCGACCTGGAGACAAAGTGTTGTTATTGTTGCCCTCATCGGAATCTAAGTTGTTTGCTAAATGGCAGGGTCCCTTTCAGGTTATTCGAGCAATTGGTAAAGTCAATTATGAGATCCGACAGCCTGGGCGTCGGAAAGAAAGTCAAATTTATCATGTTAATCTCCTGAAACCGTGGAAAGAACGGGAAGTCCATTTTATATCTCCTGTACAGGAGGGAGAGGATTTTGGACCCTCAATTGAGTCAGAGTCAGCAATTGAGGTCCCGATGGGGGAACAATTAACTCCTGATCAGCGTGAAGAGGTAAGCAATCTAATTAAAATGTTCAGTGATGTGTTTTCTAACGTGCCTGGAAGAACGCATTTGATCGAACATGCTATTATCACTCCGCCAGGTCTAAGAGTTAGACAGAGACCGTATCGCATTCCAGAGAGTCGGAGAGATTCTGTTCGAAGGGAGGTGGAGTGTATGTTGAAACTTGGGGTAATTGAACCTTCCCGAAGTGAGTGGTGTAGCCCAATAGTACCAATAGACAAGCCAGATGGGTCACTACGATTATGTATCGATTTTAGGAGGGTGAATGCTATCTCCAAGTTTGATGCATATCCCATGCCTCGAGTAGATGAACTCTTAGACAAACTGGGGCAAGCTCGGTTTATTTCAACTCTGGATCTGACGAAAGGATATTGGCAAATTCCATTAACGAAAGCCTCTCGTGAGAAAACGGCATTTTCAACCCCAGAGGGTCTTTTTCAATTTTGTACTATGCCGTTCGGACTTCATGGAGCGCCTGCTACTTTTCAGAGACTAATGGACAGGGTTTTACAACCTCATCGAGAGTATGCAGCTGCGTATATCGATGATGTAGTCATTTATAGTTCTTCCTGGAGAGAACATTTGACTAGATTAGAAGCCGTCTTACAGTCTCTGAGGAGGGCGGGGCTCACAGCGAACATGGCAAAGTGCGCTATTGGAAAAGAAGAAACTAAATATTTAGGTTTCATAATGGGTAAGGGTAGAGTGAAACCGTTGGTTTCAAAAGTCCAGGCTTTGTTGGATTCACCGGTACCTACCACGAAAACCCAGGTGAGATCACTGTTAGGGTTGGCTGGTTATTACCGCCGCTTTATTCCACACTTTTCCACTATAGCCGCCCCTCTCACTGATCTCACTAAAAAGAACGCTCCAAATAAAATTAAGTGGAGTGCAGAGTGTCAGACAGCCTTTGAATCTATTAAAACTAATTTGAGTCAGGCCCCAGCATTAGTAAGCCCGGATTTCAGCCGAGAGTTCGTCCTGCAGACAGATGCATCGCAGACTGGTCTGGGGGCGGTTCTGTCCCAGGAGAGAGATGGTGTAGAACACCCGATACTATACATCAGTCGGAAGTTACTGCCCAGAGAACAGAGGTATTCGGTAGTGGAGAAAGAATGCCTGGCAGTGAAATGGGCAGTGGAATCTTTAAAATACTATCTTCTGGGACGACCCTTTGTACTCATCACAGATCACGCTTCTTTAAAGTGGTTAGACACGATGAAGGATTCAAACGCTAGGATTACGCGGTGGTACCTGGCGCTCCAACCCTTCGCCTTTCAAATAAGGTATCGTGCGGGTAAGTTACATCAAAATGCTGATTTTTTTTCCCGGGAGGGAGGTAAAAGGGAAGGGTTAGAGGTTTCCGAGTGTTCCTTCGGCTCCACTCTGAGGGGTGGGATATGTGATGAGTCAAAGGGGTTTCGGTCTGTGATTCAGCCTCCCGACAGTAGGTGGCATCAAACCAACTCGGGACTTCCCTTACCAAGATCTCGTGACCATGGCAAAAGTCATCTTTTGAGGGGCGGCACCTTGGTGAGGGGCGGAAGTACGAGTATGTAACTTCCAGCCACTGGAGTCAAGTGAAGGATAAGGACACGTGTCGGTTGGGGATTGGTGTTCCACTGACTACAGAGGCGGGACATTACATACTAAAGGGAACGTACTACTGTGTTCGGGGTTGGTCCGAAAGTAAAGTAGGAGGAGTAACGGGTGGAGGGAGAGACTGGTTTTGTGCAGCGGGATTTTTGAAATACTAACATTTCTTTTGTCTTTTTTTTTTGTTTATGGTCACCACGAAGACAAATTAAAGACGAGTCATCACGGTTGTTTTGGATTTCACCCCTGCACTCCTTCCCTCACACCATTTTGTTTTTTTGTTTGTTATTTAATCCTTTTTGTTGTGTATAGAAAATAAAAATAAATTATTTTATTTCTGTACACATAAATTACTGTCTGGACATTCCATTTAATACACTCTCTAGTTTCTTTTAGTATTTCTTAATTTAGCACTATTGAGTGTATTATAGTTATGGAAAATACAAGCACAAAGTGTAATCTCTTCTTCCCTGCGGTTTTAAACTAGTATTTATTTAATTTTTTGTCCTGAGGAGGGAGCTCCCATTGGGATTTGAGACATCCACCATACACTTGTGTATAAAATAATCTTATTAAACTACCTAATAAGGATATTTTCATAATAGGGTTTAATGTGAAATTTCTCATTACAATGTGTTTGATTTTTTTTTTCTCAGCAGTCTTCTACCAGACCACCTTTCTACCAGACTGGATTATGAAAGGTTTACACTAAATTGTTGATTTAAAGTTGAACCATGAAATGGTGCCTTTATAGACTGTTCTCTCAGCTCTTGGCTTAATTTCCTTATTCCTGTTGTGCTGTATTGGATATTTATGATACTACCAACTGATATTGCACTGCAGACGGTTGTTCACGACTGAATCCTTAATTCGTGGCAACCATCACTATGAACCTTTGCAAACAAGATGCTCTCTACAAGTGACAAAATGGGAGCCCAGTTACTATACATGCATCAGCAATACCCAAACTGATCTGTACTGAGCAAACTGAAGCCAGTGGTCAAGGCAGGCTAGTAGCAGGAATAGAACATTGAACACAGGCCAGCACAGTTTTATTTCCAATGCAAGCTAACAAAAAATAAAGCCAAAAACACCTATGTGGTGCTATATAAGTGAAAAAATGACCACAAGCACATCCTGCAGCTCATGCAAGCTGTGCTGGACGGAACAAAGGAGCTGTCATCCAGCTCTTCATTTATATATGTGGTCAAGCTATATTGACAATTAGAAAACAATTGAGTGCGAACAGCCAACCAGCTTCCAGATCTAGAGGGCTTCTATTTTGCATAGATGCCGGCTGGAACATTGAAGTACTTAACTTGAGTTATATTTTAAAATCAATCCGCGCACAATACCAGCTTTTTCCCCTCAGCATTCTAATCTACAACTAATCTGATAACATAAAAGCTACTTGAAACATACTTTCTGAACTTGGTCTAGAGACAAGGGAAATCATGTCTGTGACAGGACACCGTAAAGAAGGCTCAATTCGCAGTTACTGGACAGCAAATCAACAGGGAAGACATGATTTGTCCACAATTCTCTCATCGGCTGGATCTAAACAACACCATCCCTCAAAACCAGCCAGTCAAACTCCCAACCCTGTTTCAGGTCTTTCAGCACCAGCCAATCCACTCCCTGCCAGCTTGAATGAAGCCCCGCCTCCAACAGCAAGTTTCGAGTCAGACTCAATACTACACGGACTATTCAACAATTGTGCATGTCCAGAAAAAGAGTAAGACCCTAATAAACAAATAAATAAATATGTAGTAATAATTTTAATAATAATAATAACAATGTTTTCTCTAAGTGTATGTCATTTTTCTATTCTAATTATGTTAATTAATTAGGGACTATTTTCCTCAGCGGAATGTTAACTGGCGAAATATCAGAAGTTCAAGGTTTAAATATAGGTTTTAAAGTTATTTTTAAAGAGAAAATAAATAAATAAGTAGTTTTCTAATAGCGATAGAGCCCTCTCGATGCGGGCTCTATAGTGTGGTAGATCTTGACTTTGGTTAGCGCCCTCGCCTTCGGCTTGGGACGCAGAACTCCAGTCGCAGTCATCTACCACACGGTAGAGCCTGCATCGATGGGCTCTATCGCTTAAATATAACATTTAGCTTGACAACATTCTTAGATGTTATTAAGTTTCCATACAATCAGGTCAGACTAACTACACCAGACACATTCTCACATGGCTGGGTTGTCTGTCTGTCCTAATGAGGTCTGTGAAGCTAGACACACTATTTACAAATCCCATGCCAAATCTAAACTTTAACGTGTGCAGGGTCTCTGTCCTGTCACAGACACACAATTAGTTTCAACATCGTACCATACTAAAGATATACAGCATACTCAATATATATGTGCACAATCAAGAGCTTGGAATTACTCAACTCTAATTGCTTCTCTTGTATCTCTTTTTTCTAGGGTCCTTTTGCAACCTTCAATAGAGTTTGTTTTGCTCCTGTACTGTATGTGGTCTCAATTTGAATTTGCCTAGATTGTGTTAATCTTTTTAAGTACAGATGATTATTGTTAAATCTTAATTAGAATCACAAGGTATGTAGATGAATCACCCTTTAATAAAGGTGTTACGGTGCTGCTCTGAACTTAAACGTTTTATAGTACACTACTGTGAAAAGATAATAGCCAAGGCACTGAAAAGCTTCTGCATACATGTCTGTTAAAATGCAGTACATTAGAAGCCATTGTCTCTGAAATGAGTCAGGCCAGCTATAGTGTTTTAGAATGTGACTAAAAAAGTAGATTTAAAAAAAAAAAAAAATTTAAAACTTTAGTTCTAATTCATCATGCACACATGAACTTTTACTGTGTTTACTATCTTTTTCAAATTACATGTATCCACCCCTAGCCTTGGATATTTTAATTAATATAATTAAATCTCTTTTCCTAAATGACTAAACTTTTATTTAAATACATTCGAGCTACATTACTGGAATAATAATAGTAAGTTTTAACCTATTCATAAACACAAACTATACAAAAAATTAAAAGTATTATCGTATATATTCTTTCGTTGTTATGTTGTTTATGAAAAGATCATCACTAGAAATGATGTGGTAAAAACACTTACAGCAACGTTACAATACAACACAATTGCAACAAGTATTGCACAACAATACTGATACCGCAGTATAATCTACTGTATTGTTAATATACTTTATTGAGTATGGACCATTCTAATACTGTAGCATACTGGTACTGATACAGTTCCATGGTACAGTGTTTTTTGGTTCATACCATTGTGATTCTATAGGTTGTCAAAGTAAGCCATTTTATAGTAGTCAGTATACCACCACACAATGTAGCACAAAGGTCAGGACTGACTTTAGTTCTGTAAACCATACAAACAGGCAGGGCACAAATATAAAGCTTTGGAAGACACAGCATTGGAGACACAGAATTCTTGATTATCCATTGTGTTCTGTGACACAATTGCCATCATCTGAAACTCCATCCCTGCTGGACTCAAGAAGGTAGCATGTTTGTATAGTAGATTCTATGGATTCTGCTAGTAGATTTGCAGGTACCATGCCTGGTGGTAACTAGGGCCATTGTTACAGTACATTGTAAGTATCTGGCAGTATAAATATTTTACATACATCATATAGATCAGCATTTGCACACAGGCTTCAGAACACTTTTTTTCCTCAGTCAAATTTCTTTCAGAATCAATGTAGGTTATTAAGCTTCCCGTTGCTTAAATTTCGATGTGATTATTGAATTGAATAAACGTAATGAAGGGCATCTCTTTTTATACAAGATCAAATGTGGGTGTAAAAATTGTTGAATCAGTCTACCTCTGATGAGAATGTGATAAGCCTACGAATCTCTCAGAAAACCATATCTATCTATCTATCTATCTATCTATCTATCTATCTATCTATCTATCTATCTATCTATCTATCTGCTGTTAATGGAAGAATGACAGATCAAAAGTACCTCAAGGGTCATTTATTGTAATACTATATTGTGACATTGGTCTCATTTCCTTCACTGTCCCCATCGAGTTCAGCAAACCAGGGACAGACTAAACAGCATGTGTTGGTATAGCTTAATTTATGGTCTGTCATGAAAGTTAATCTCTGAGTGAAGCTGACACCTAAAGTTTCCTGAATGCCAGAGGTGTCTACAAATGTACTGGGCAACCGTTCAAGCAGGAGTACAAACAACAGGGAAGACAACTCCATCTAGCCTAGTTCCTGATGATTAGGGGAGATGCCTGAGATACTAGTAGCAGATGGTTTGCCTTAAGCAGTTCATTTCAATTTGTGAGTCTGGTAAAGAAGTGTTGATGGGAATAGCAATGTGTTTATTTTGTAGGGTGAGTGTTGGAATGCTAAGCAGTGCTGCTCTGTTAAATAGTTTGTCATGCCATGGGCTCAGTAAGATTCTATGGTGCTGACTGTATTTTAATCCAAATTTTCTCCAGCACATAAATAAATGAACTGAAGGCAATGGCCTTAATGGAGAGATGGCCTTGTTGTGATGATTGGTCTCCAAATAGAAATGGTGGTGAATTGATTTTCATATCGGACTGGTCATTACTGTGTCAAATCTGCATCATTCTTTGTTGATGATGTTGATAGCAATACAGCTCTTTTATTTTTTCCCGCATTTAGGTCTCAACAAGGGTGACTCAAGAATGAATTACCAGTGCAAACGCTCCCGGAACAACAGAAACTGGAATTACGCCTGGAATTATGCCCTGCCCCTGTTCCTAAGTAGGTTCATGGTATGTGTATCAGTTTTGAACATGTGTATCAGTTTTAAACAAAATTTCAAGGGTTGCTATTGACTGCTCTTGCATGTTTCCCATGGCAACATGGCTTAGTTTCTTTATATTAAACTTTAATCACATTTTCTAGCTGCCTATGTAATGTGCTGCTAAATTTGGAGCTGATGGATTAAAGTGACAACTCTTGACAAATGTAACCAGATTCTGAGATGAAGTGTTTTTTTTTTCCTCTGTGTTTGTCCTGACATGCAATAACCTAATTGTTTTCTCAATTAACATTGTATTTTTTTTTTAAATCTGCCTTCTCTGGTAGTTAATTGCAGTGTTCCTAAGCAAATTCACAGGAAGCATACCGTTGTTTGTTTATGCTAATCCATCATGAATAAAAACAGCATCGTGGCTAAGGTTGCTATAACAATAATTATGTGGTTATAGGCTGGACTAGCAGGATACCTAAACAACTGTCTTACTGTAAACGTAAAAAATACTGTACAATCATCCCGATTCCATATAATTTAAATACAACGCCTCGTCACCTGCAGAATATGTAATGTTACATACATTATGATGTGAAAAGGACTTCACTATTTATAAGTGTATATAAAACATGCTTTAGCAGTCCATTGCAATGAACACTGTCAACAGTCTAATCTGTGTAACTTGTCTGGCTCATTTTGACACCACAACATCTAATTGCACTTATATAGCTCCTATCATATGGATCAGTGTTTCTGGGTCTAGGCCAGGGAGGGCTTCCTGGTAGCCATGGTAACACAGAGACACAGAGATGACTGCAATTTTCAGAAAAATGAAATGTGTTGCCTATATATCACAAAAAAGTAAGGAGGTGTGTTGAAAATGCACCTTCTTCAGGGGTTTGGCATGTCTATATTGTCTTATTAAACATAACTTTTTAATTAAATGGACTGCATACTTAAATTATACCTATTTAATCCTATAGTGAAATGACCAATAATGTCTGCTTTTTAACACTGATTTAAGGGATGACTCTATTTGCCTTATAGCTAATATGAGCTATAAGGCAAATAGAGTTATTACAGAAAGTGTGAATACAGATGCAATTGTACACTTGTTTTTTTTTTTACTGTTGGGTTCTGTAATTCCATGGTATTGTTTTGCAGAAACATGGTGCTAACATGTGCTTCCTTTATTTCCACTGTGGAATTGTGTGTTACATTCAATAACAGTAATGAAAGTCATTTTCTGTTTGTTCTTTTTAGGGTTTGATAAGTTCCTTTATGTGAAAGGCTTAGCAGGTTTCTTATTGTGTATCTGAATATGTTAGTGTTTGCAGGTTATGGTTTTTACTTTAGGATTTGGTATTTATAAAATACTGGACTGAGAATGTGACCCTTGTGGCAAAGTGATGAATACGTGCAGGTGAGTGCAGTGCAGAGTGGATAAATGACACAGACGATGATGTACAGGTGCAAGGGTGTTTATTAAATTAATTAAATGTCCAGAGCCTTAAAGCAAACCTGCAAATAATAATAATGTTAGAAGTGGTACAGCGGCGTGTATCACTTCTGATTATAATCCCACGGGTTTGACAGGTAAACCAAAGTCCAGTCCTTTCACCCACACAAAACACAAAACACAAAACACAGATACAATTCCGACAGTGCGTGATTTTAGTGCTCGTGGTGCAAAAGACAGTTCCTGTAGTGGAAACGGTGAGTGGTGATATCCGGGTTTTACGCTGGCCTGCGGCTGCAGCTCTGGATCGTGCTCAGTAGTCTTGGTGAGAAACGACACACAAGACAAACAGTGTTAATACACAGACAAGCAGAACACTCACGGTTTTTCGTATAAACAAGATGGGCTCCTTCTTGGTTATTTAGCTTAACCATATGCAAAGGAACAGATCACAAAGCCACGCCCCCCTATTTATACCCTCGCCCATGACCCCTAGGTTAACGAGTGCATCCGCTCCTCCAATCCTCAGATGCCACGCCATTTACCGTCCGGGTCAGTGAGCTTGGGTGCCGTAGCTCCTCCCCTTTCCTAAATGGCCGACGTCCACCTACCCTTCGGAATAAATTGTCTTGCCATTTGTTTAAGGTTACTCTGTTCCTTCTTTGTAGTGCCCTCACCAGTCGGGAAGGAGATCTAACACCAAGCGTCATTCGATCTCTGTCACACCTTGAAAATACTAATTTATTAAAGGTTAAAGTGGGTCTCTGAGTGGCTCACCTAGTAAAAGCATGGCCGTGTAGTGTGCACGGTAAGCCATACAGTCAGGGGAATGCAGGTTCATGTCCTGGCTGGGTATTCCAGAAGGAGCATTGCATTGGCTGTGGGTTTTGGGTGGCAAAACAGTCAGCGATTGTTACTTCTTGTTGTGCTACTGGCCAAGTGCTCAATAGGACACCTGCAGGGTTGGCTGATAGCTCACTGACATTTATACTCTAGGAGCAATTGGCTTGGCCATGGGATTGGAGGACGCCCACTGACCTTAAATTCTCCTTAGCTGTTGTGGTGAATTGCTGTCACGGAAACGTAATTGGCCATTGTAAATGAGGGTGAACAATAATTGAGGACTAAAAGAAAAAGAAAGAACAAAAAGGATTAAGTTATGGAGATCTATTTATGCACCTTAGTACTATTTCCATTACATTGTTTTACATTGTGTTTAAAAAGGAGAACCACAGATGGGACATAAAAATGATATCTCTGATGAAAAAAAAAAAAAATTGTCAGATCCAAAGTCAGGTAATACCTTTCCAGCAAGGGTCAAGGCTCTTTGGGGCTGATGTAAAAATTGCGGCTGTATAATCCAAATTGCCTAGCTGAAGAGTGATGCAAATTACTCAACACACACAAATAATGAGCTGCAATCATGATAATGAGGGTTGCAATGAGCGCCGCCTGTGCATTGAGCTTCTTAGCGGCCACACTTACAGCCCAGCGGTGAGGTGAGTTAGTACAGAGAGTAGTAGGCGGTGTATGATACTTGTGGAGCATGAAAATTAAACCAAACAGAAGAATATGTCAGTGGAAAGGCAGCAAAGTCCTCGGCGCACAGAAACATTTTTTAAAAAAAAGTTTCCTGAGGAGTCTTTATGGCTGAGGTCACTCAGTATGAAATTGAGTTATTTGGAAAAGCTTCAGCCAACATCAATTTGCTACCAAAGAGGCCATATGGTCCTCTTTAGTGGAGAAAGTTGATGCTGTCTGTGTTACCAGGAGGACAGTCAATCAGGTGATGAAAAGGTGAAATTCAGCTATTAGGTTTTGGATGACCTGCAGAGTTAAACGATGATGCCTTACAAACATATCCTCCTGCATCCCAAACAAAGTGACCCTGGGTTTGAATATGTGGGGTCTTCTTTGTCTTGCCTTTCTCTTCCAAAGGTTTTCCTGCCTGTCCTCAACAAGTGTCATCACATCAGGAAGTGTACAACAGCAGCCATACTGAGGCCAATGATAGGTCTCTGAAGGTGTGAGGTTTTATGCAGCTCTTAATTATTCACTTTTACAATGGTTTGCACCTTGTACGTTTTTGGAGGGTCAGCAATTGCCCAAGTGCAATGCAAAATCATTACATCTCATTATATTTTGCACCCGTTTAGTATCCAGATTCCTACACAATTCAATGCTGCTTTCTTCATTTGAATATATTTCAATATCATTTTAATGGATTAATCATGGCAAAGTGCTGATTTGATTGCAGGTGTGGAATGCCAAGTGAAAACCATTCTTTACATCTGTCACATTTTTTGCGGCTGCTAAAGTTCCACTTTATGGCAGCTGAATAAGGTTTGCACGTGCAAAACACTGATTTTGGCCTTAATATAGATGTTTTGCATCTGCAAATCACTTTGCACATATCTGTACATGTGGCAAAGTGATGAATACGTGCAGGTGAGTGCAGTGCAGAGTGGATAAATGACACAGACGATTATATACAGGTGCAAGGGTGTTTATTAAATGAATGTCCAGAGCCTTATAGCAAACCTGCAAATAATAATAATGTTGGAAGTGGTACAGCGGCGTGTATCACTTCTAATTTATAATCCCACGGGTTTGACCCATAACCCAAAGTCCAGTTCTTTCACCCACACAAAACACAGACACAATTCTGACAGAGCGTGATTTTAGTGCTCGTGGTGCAAAGAGACGGTTCCTGTAGTGGAAAGGTGAGTGGTGATATTCGGGTTTTACGCTGGTCTGCGGCTGCAGCTCCGGATCGTGCTCAGTAATCTTAGTGAAAACAACACAAGACAAACGGTGTTAATACACAAACAAGCAGGACACTCAAGGTTTCGGTATACAAACGGGATCCTTCTGGGTTATTTAGCTTAACCATCTGCAAAGGAACAGATCACAAAGCCACGCCCCCCCATTTATACCCTTGCCCATGACCCCTAGGTTAACGAGTGCGTCCGCTCCTCCAATCCTCAGATGCCACGCCGTTTACCATCCGGGTCAGTGAGCTTGGGTGCCGTAGCTCCGCCCCTTTCCTAAATGGCCGACGTCCACCTACCCTTCGGAATAAATTGTCTTGCCATTTGTTTAAGGTTACTCTGTTCCTTCTTTCTAGTGCCCTCACCGGTCGGGAAGGAGATCTAACACCAAGCGTCATTCGATCTCTGTCACAGTACATCAGAATCAGAAAGTGACCATGTTATGGAAAAAGCATCAAAGCATACAGACAGGAAATTCCATCCACAATTCCAATGGGATAGATAGGTTAAGCATTTAAGAATTGGATTTGCCTGGCTTGTTTTTTAATTCAAATGTCCTTGTGTGTGTCTGGAATTCTTTATTACAGTGCTTATGTTCTCCTGCTGAAGAAGCATTTATGCAGATAACGCTTTTCCCCTTCTACAGCAGAAAGTATGGATCTACAGTGCTAGTCATAAATAGTGCATCTTACAGTTTAATCAACTAGATATGTTTTGTTACAGAAATCCCTAGTAAGAATCTCCAGCCAGCTCTGATGCTGATATGGTCCCATGAAGTGAGAAAACAATTTTGTTGTTATTTGAACTATCTGAATTTGTAACATTTTTTGACAGTGGTTCATTTCTCTTAAATTAGGAGTTTAAGTCACTTCTGCTTATGTCTGTAGATATGTTGTGGTATAACGCATTAATAATGACTGAATGATTCATGGTGATGCAAGATTCATGGACACCTTTGTGTTAACTGCTGTGTAAACCATGTGGCTATACCAGCAATTTAAAAAATGGATTGGAGATTTCTTTTATCTTGGTTGGTCAATAGGAGGTCCTTATCTCTAGTAAAGGATGTTGAATGTTATCTTTCAATCTATATATAATCACTGTTCCAAATCAATATGCTGGAAAATACGTAAACACAGTAATCATGTATTTTACCTTTTTTCTGCTTGTTGAAAGAAAATCTCCATTCTGGACTTCTGAATGGTATCTTTGTCAAGACTAAAGCTTGATTCACACAGGACTAAATTTCACCACATAAACACATGGTTTAGGAATTTGTACCGACATCAGTGACATTTAGTCCTGTGCGAACTGTCTATTTATTTTCATGTTAGCCTTCGGTGTAATTTGGGTGATGCTGTAGAGAACCCCTCTGACTGTGTTTTTCCCTGTTTACCACATTTCTCTATGCCATCCACTCTAGCTTTCCTCCGCCTAGGGGAAGTGATCAGCCGGCTTAATCACATCCGGGTTGGGGGGACAGCTCATTTCTAGTCATCTGTAAATAGCCTTGTGCATCGCTCACCACGGCAGTCAAGGGGCGGGGCATGGCAGGGCAGTGCCGGGAGTTCTGTTTGGCAGCTCCACCTATCAATTTCTCCATTTCCTATATTAACCTAGCACTATTTCCTCTCTTTGTCATGTGTTTGTTTTTTGTAGACTTAACTGCAGACCGATTTGATATTCTGATGTTCTCGCTTATTGCCAATTTGCTTGTTTAGTGTTTGTGATCGTTTTTGTTTAAACTTTTCATTTATTGATTGTTGTCCATGTTTTGTTTATTTAAAAAAAGGGGGGGAAATTCAAATTATGGATCCGCTGTTTGAGCTTCAATCAGACGATTCGAAGGAATTCCAACCAGGGCAGCCAAGCCTTTTTGCGCGTGCCTCCCTCCGAGACAGTCTAACCCCTCTAGTGCCTCCTGAAGAGCTGCTCGACTCTCCAGGCCCAGCTACCAGGTCCAGGCAGCTGCTCTCTGCAGCAGCGGTGGTTTGTCCGATCCCAAGGCCTCACCTTCCACAGTCACCAGCCCCACCATTCAGCCATACTTCAGCTGCCGCCTCAGTGATCAAGGCCATCGATCACAGTCCCTGTTTCACACTGGCCTCTGCCTCTCCTGCCCAACCTGAGCACATCATCAGCTCCCAGCACATCACCGTTTCTCCTGCCCTTCGTAAACAAATTACTGAAGGTAAGAATGTCAATCTGGTGCTCATGCTCATTGCTATATCTGAGCTCATCAACCAGCGGATAGTGAGCTGTGGCGATGTATCTGTAACTCTCAACTCTCGATGGGGGAGTTTGTCATGGCTTTTTCAGCTTCCACAGATGTCCTACGCGGCACCTTTCCTCACTGCCGAGAGGAGCTGAACCATTACTTAGCCTATATCATAGAACTGGCTTTCCGCTATGGGGGCACCATGTTTTACGATTATCATAAAAGCTTCTCTGCTAAAGAAGTCCTGCCTTCCGTTTTCCTCTCTCTCCTGCAACAACCTCCATTCAGCAATGCCAGACCCTCAAACAGTTGCCTCCTTGCTCAAGGCCAAGATGGACAGATGTTTTATGGCCGGCCCCTTGCCAGCCCCTCCGTTCCTAGTGTTTCAGTGAGTGTTTCAACCCAATCGGCAGCGCCACTCAAAGTTTTTCTGTTAAATGCCTTATCATCGATCTCTCGGCTCCTCGAGGCCAATCCACCAGTAGTATTAACACTTTGATTCCTTTGGACCAATTTTCCCTCCATTACGTCACCCTTACAGATGCCATCAAATTCATCATTCTTCAAAGTCATGCCAATTCATCCCTCCCTCCGTCATCTATTCAAGATATCCTGGCAAGGCTCCTATTTCTTCACCACTTTCGGCTGCCACAGCAGCCCGAAAATCTTCGACACCCTGTCAGAAGCTATATGCTGGATCCTCCTAAACGCACCCCATGTTCTGTTTTTACTCCATCTCCTGGACGATTTCCTCCTCATCTGTCCCGTGCCTCATCTTCCTGCCCAATGCATTAACCATCTTACAAATCTGTTATCTACCGTAGGACTTCCTCTCTCTTCTGCGAAGACCATCGGCCTAACTACCAGCCTTGAATTCCTCGGAATAACCCTCCACACCCTCAAGTTCGAAGCCCACCTCCCTCCCTCCATTAAAACTCACCCGCATCCATCAACAGATTTTTTCTTTCCAAAGCTCAAAAACCATCTCAAAGTGTAACCTTCTCTCTCTCCTGGGCCACTTAAACATCGCAATCCACATTATCCTACAAGGGCTCACCTTCATCTCCCGTCTCCTTGCCCTATCTACCACTACCAAATCTCTCAACGCCTCCATCACCATCCTGGATGCCCAGAAGGACATTGAAATGTGGTCCACTCTACTAATCCACTGGAATGGTTTTTCAATGTTCTACGACGATGCCTTTTCAGCCCCAGACATGCACCTGTTTACAGACGCCTCCCATGGAGGCTTCAGCGGTTTCTTCAGATCCCAATGGTTCTCTGCAGTCTTTTTCCTATCTACACAATGTGGTTCTGAGGGGGGGGAATATGTTCCACACCGGTCAGAGGGGACCCCCGGCCACATCTATACTTTTGCAGCTTATGTGCTAGTCTATCTCGCTAGTTTCTTTACCAGGTCCAAGCACCTTTCTTGCCCCCTCTGAGGCAGGCCACCACCTGCCGAGTAGGGTCCCGCATGGGGGGGTTCTCTTCCTTCATCTCTCCTAGACACTTTTCCCTAACTCCACAATGAAAGGTGCTATATAAATTATATTATTATTACTACTGTATATACAAATGTGCAGGGACTCAGCCCCGCAATAGATCGTATAACAAAATTGGTTAACAATCATGGCGTTTCGATGTGGGTCAATTTACACATGAAATGGTGATGCACATGCACATTTTGGAGAATTACTCAGGTAAATCAAGTTTGTGGCTAGAAAAACAAACAGCCAAAGAAAGGGATAGGGTAAATGTCATTTACTCGTGTAAATGTTAATGAGCGTGTTTATTCTTAACTATAAATATTGCAAGGGAGCAGGTCAGTTGTTACTGTGGATTCCAAGACGACAGAAAGTAGTGTCTGAATGGTGATTTTATGGTTAGCAGTGGTGTAGTTCACCTTAATGATAATGCAGGCAATTTTTTTTTTATTATTGTTTTTTGCTGTGTCTGATTCTGTATAAAACCCTGTGACAGGGTCTTCCTCGAGTCACGCGTGTGGGTCGCCGCTGTTCAAGCATACAGAGAGACAGAGGTTGGTGTTGAAACGCCGGCACAGGCACGCAGGATTTATTAACAACAAACAGAAAACGAAAGTAAAATAAAGGCGGTCATGTGACGTTACCAGCGATGGTAACGCAAAGAGGACAAATACAGCAAACTGTACAAAAAGTGCAAAATAAAACACACTACCCCAAACTATAACTCAAAAAGTGCCATGAAAACGGCAGGCCTTGCAGCAGCCCCGAGCAATCTCCCGCGGATGTTTTTAAACTGACGGACACTCGGTCGAGACCCGCCCACATGCTGATTAAGGACCAGCACAGCCTATCACTTACTGCCCTTCCCTCAACCAAGCATAGCAGGTAGCAAGTATCAATCGAGCGCCCATCTGTAAACAATAACACAAATCAAACTAATCAAGTCCCAAAACGACACAAAATAAACCCATTCCCACATATAAACCACACCAACACTAATTTACCACTGTGCAGGGCAATCGCACTGCCACAAACCCCTTACTGTGAACTGTGTTATGCCCTTGTTATAGTATTAATGCAGTTGTTTGAGAATACCCTTGCTGCTTAAATGTTTAACTGAATTAATTCCCGTCCTTTTTTTGATCCCACCTATGTCCAAAGACAACACGTGCCTGCCCTCCATGTTAGTAAATATAGTTGGTGAATGAGTTTGGATGAGTTGAATGGTTTATGAGCCAGCTCGATCGCCACAACATCCGATAAGTTTTAGATGCCCTCTGAGAATTGACAAAATAAAATTGCAAATGAACGTATTGATTGGGTTTTATTTGTCTGCATCATTAATATTTAACACAACAGTAAATCCAATACAACTTAAAAGAAAGGAGAGAATCTCTGACAGCACGAGCCTCCTCAGACTGCTGCTGTCCAGTTGAAATTGATGGCTGAGGTAACCTTCACAGTTGCCAAGTCTGCTTATAATAAGTGGAATGGGGCTTGCTTTTGAGAGTCGCTGGTTGGAACTTGCATAAACACCCATACTCTAACATGGGTTCGCTTGTTTTGGGCTTGATTTGAAAGGCAGTGTTGCTTTTTTTTCGTGAGATTTGGCAGCACTGGTAACCTTCCTTATCTGTCTCAGAGGCAGTCACTGATTCCTAAACACCTCATTTTGCTCTTGACATTATTCAATACTAACGACATGACACCCCACTAATGACATTTGAAAAACAATTTGGGCAAGAGCAGTAAAACACATTATTAACCAACCAGGCACGAGGTATTTTGCTTTATTACAGCAGCTTAGATTCACTCGTGTACCAGCTCTCTGATTCACTCGTGTACCACATTTTCACAGAATTTCACTACAAAGCTTCAAAAACAGCAAGAGTATTTTACGCATAGCTAATTTACATATCAACCGCCACCTTTCCCATTCATTTGCATGACGTCGGGTGAAAAGCTTGGTTTACTCGAGTAAAATAAATTGAGCGAACAGAAACCCAAAAAAGCATTTTACACAAGACGTTTTTCTCATGTAAATGTCTTGAGTTAAAAAAAACACTTGCATGGAAACCCCATGACTTATATTGTAACGGAGTATGTAGGGTTCTCAGCGGTGGAAGAAATGAAGATGCTATAACAGGATCTTTCTTTTCAATGGCAATGCAAATTGCTGTTGGTTTATTTGCTGGACGCTCTTTTAGCTTGGAACTATTAAACTCCACTCATTCACGCTCTGCTTACGGTGGCTTTTTATAGTCCTCACTTACTATTGATTGGACCATATTTACAGTTACAGATTCAAACAACCAATCAGAACAATACACAGTCTCACCGAGCAGGTAAATGAAGAGAGAGAGAGAGAGAGAACTAACAGGCAAAGTCGTCACATACTCTAAAAACAGTTAGCAGCACAGCAACGCAAAGTGCTGAGAGAGAGAGACTTTTGAAAGTCCTTTATTCTATATAATAATTAAAACATTACAAATAATTAAACATTCAAAAACAAAAACAAAAGCCCAGATTTAGATTTGTGCTGAGTGTGGGGTCAATGGAACTAACTCATCATCTATTGTAAAAGAAAACAGAATTTTAACATAATACATTGTACTTTTGTTAAATCAGTAATTTTTTTTTTTTTTTCACAGCAGCATAGTGAGCTCTCCCTCCTCATCTACAGAGCACAGCATGTCTCAAACACCTCCTCTGAAAGCCCCAGAGATCATTAACCAGGATAAAATAAGTGAAATCCACCTTTAATCTGCTGACAACCAGCATCCTGAACAGCCTGACCATACCAGCTATCCCTGTACCAGATAGCCTGCTCTTTCTACTCTTTAAAATGGCCAGTTTAGCCTGGCCTATAATAAAATTAATTAAAACACATGTTTTCTTTTCTTTAAAACTATAAGAGGTTCCAAAAATAAAAAGCTGTTTACTGAAAGCGACCCCAAGCCCCTGCAGTAACTCAGTGAGGAGCTGAAACAGAGGCCGCAGTCTCACACACTCACTGTACGTGTGAAACACAGTCTCCTCCTGCCCACAGAACCTGCACACAGAGCTGATATTCGGGTCTACTCTGTGCAGGAACCTCCCTGTTGCTAAAATGCAGTGGAGAAGCCTCCACTAGTGGTGGCTTATACAGAACTGACCACACTGACGCCATCTCCTCCTTCACAGAGAGACTGTCCCTCAGTCCACCATTTCTTTTAGATCTTTACAAAAAATATTTTAACACTAAAAACATACAGCTCTTTGCTTTCTAAGCTGTGGAAGACTCTGCTACAAACTTTGTGAATTGGTAACAGTTTGCTATATTGCTGTTCCTCCTCTTCTTCCTCACCTACTTGGGGAGACACAAGTAACACTGGGAAGTCAGAGTCCTGATTTTCCTCTTGTCCTTTCGTCATCTCCCACCTCAGGACTTCTCTGAGCCCCGGAGATAGACAGCCCCTGACACCAGCCAGCAACTTTTCAACCAGTCTCTCGCTGCACCAGCCCAATCTGCTACCCAATTCAGCAGCACTGAGCCAGCGAGAATTCCCAGATGACATCAAATGGACCAATCTGGTCAGTCCTGCCCTTCCAAAGCTGGCACACAAAGCCTCTGGCTGGAGACACAGTGCTGGGAACAGAGAGTTAAAGAGGTTCCTGCATCAGTTTCTGCCCTGTCATCTCCTTTTCTTTTCTCTTCACTCTCAGAGTCTTCCACACTTTAAAAATACTAAGATAAAAACCAGGCAGACCAGAGTTGTTCAGAATGTTATGGTCAGTTAAAAACAGATATTTTCCTAACCCCAGACCTCCCACTTTGTTGAGAAAAAAAAATGGCCACTTTCCTCCAGTGAGCCTCCTCCCCGGCGTACAGGAGCCTGTCATCAGCCTAAAAGCTGCTACCCTGCCCTCCTTCATCTCGAGGGAGGTACATCCCACCCCAAAAAAACTCTATGAAGATATTTTGGATTTCATTAATCAGGCCCTGGGGAGGGTCTAAGCACATGAGCCTATGCCACACCATAGAGGCAGCCAGCTTATTAATTACAAGAGCCCTCCCCCCTGAAGGATAACCGAGACAGCACTGAAGCCGCCTACTCACTTTGTCCACGAGACCTTCCCAGTTCAAATCCATATAGGCTTCAGTCCCCAGAAAGACACCTAATATTTTTAGCCCTGTTCTTTCCCACCTCAATGTCTGTGGCAGAACAGGAGGGCCCCCTTCCTGCCAGCTGCCTGACAAGAACGTGTCACACTTTACCCAGCTTATTTTTGCTGATGAAGCCCCTTGGAATGTCTCTAGGCACTGCTGTAACATCTGGACATCTTGGTTACTGCAAATAAACACATTAATGTCATTAGCATAGGCGGACACCTTTACTGCCGCAGCAGGAGCAGAACAAGACCCTGCCCAACCCGACAGCCTGTAAGTCAGAACCGATAAGTACCATTTCTCCAATCTCCTCCTGTAAAGACTTGGCATTGCCTTCACTGAACTCTCCTCTTCAAATAAAAGATTTAGTTCCCTTTTATACCATGTGGCTGGGACTTGTTGGATGATCAGTTATTCAACCAAGACCCAGCCACATTCCACACATGGATTTGGCAGGGATGGAATTAACCCCATCCAATGTGTTTACATTTACAAGATTTGACAGATTTATTCATGCCAAAATCAGAACCTTAATCATGACTTATATAAGTTTAGTTTGAGTTACTTTACATGTTGGAAATTTCAGCATTCAACCACTTGTCGATTATGATCAGGGCTTATAGTTTGCTGGTTTTCAACTGGTCATACTGGTTAATTCATTTTCATATTCAGAAAGCACACTTAGGTGTGTAGTTACACAAGTCTTTTTTAATATGGCTGTGGAAGGGGTGTGGGTAATTCACTGACTAGGAGACAGACAGGTGTACTTGAAAACACCACACAGGTGCCCAGTTTTATTTGCAAACAGTTCTTGCTTTTTCCGGCAGAGGGCACTGTTGATCGTGGGCTGCCTATCAACGATGATAGACAGCACCACGGAAATACCACAGCTGGTACGTAAACAGCAAGTGCACTCGCAGGTGCTCAAAGAAATAATAATGAAAACAGAAGGCGAAAAGAACAATGGAAAATAAAACAGTAATAAAACTACAAATAAAAGGTGCTGCACTCGGCAGCGTTATCCCGGTCGCCGCTACCCGCACGACCCGGATCACCATCCTACTCTGTAGGCTAACTAGCCTGTTCTTTCATAATACGCCGGGGTCTGCCCAAGGGTTCCCCGCTCTCTCTGTCTCGCTATGATCTCTTTGTTTCGCCTGATTCCCTGTCCTGGATCAAAGCTTCCGCACTCTCGTTGCGTCTAAGTGGGCAGACCTGAGGAAACAACAGAGCGTTAATTTATAGGCCTAACAATCTTCCCAAGACGCCCCTTCCAGCCATTCAGAGAGGGGGAAAGTCCACACACTCACATGACTCACAGGCGGTTGTTGGACGACTGCCGCCCTCTTCCTGCAGCCCGTGAACACGCCAGCAGAGTCAGCACAGATCTCTCCCTGTTACAATGGCTCTTAAATTGGCCTTCAGTCTCCAGTGCCAATGAACAAAAACAAAGCATCCCTGTGGATGTAATTGCATCTCTGATGTGTTTTATTGATATTCAATTGAATGTGTGTGATTTCTTTTTTTTTTTTAAAAGGCGTGTGGTATTTGTTTTGAAGTACACTTGATTTGATACAATTGATTAATTACCTGGCTGATCTGCAGCAGGTGAAGGTTCCCTTGTTTTTGTAATGCGGGCCTGATAACAGAATGGAAAAAGAAGAGCAGAGAGGAGAAATGAAAAAGAAGAGCAGAGAGGAAAACAGGGGAGAAGCATTATAGAAAAGTGACAGAAAAACCTACAGATACTACAGAAAAGTTATAGAAAAAAGGCACAGGAAAAACAGGGAACACAGAAATAATAAGGAAGGAGAGGAGTTTCTTCTTTTTTTTTGAACTGATCTGCTTAGATATTTAGTTTGTGGGATACGTGCTCGCCCAACTTTCTCAGGAGGATTTTAAATTGAACTTTCCTGGTTTGTAACAACGAAGATCGAGGTGTTGAAAAGGGAGGAGATTGAGGGGAGTAGAGTAGGAACAGCAGCTTGAAAGAGGTGAGTGGGGAAGGGGTGCAGGGTGCACGTGGTTGGTTTGTGGCCCTAGAGGAGGGAGGAGAGGTCAAAGTCTGACAGGGGAGAGAAAGAGAAGAAAGAGGGCAGGTTAGCACGGGAGACAAAGGGTTTTGGGAAAAGGAATCGATAGGAAGGAGGTGAGATAGCGGTGGAGGCAAGGACAGAGGGGGGGAGAGAGAGAAAAAGAGATGAAATAGCGATCAAATATGTCCAGAGGGGTGACAGAGAGGGTGGAGGGGCAGCAGGCCCTGGAGAAGGTGAGGTCCAGTTGACGGCCAGCTTTGTGGTAGGAGGGGATGGAGAGAGCGAGAAGTTGAAAGCAGAGTGAGTAGGGCTGGCAAGATGGATATTGAAATTACCTAACAGGACAGCTGGGGCAGACAGAGAGGGGAGGGAGGAGAGGAGATAGTCGAGTTCATCGAGAAAGTGAGTGAGAGGTCCAGGGCGACAGTACAGTACAATTAGCAAGAGTTGACAGGGAGAGGTTAGATGGACAGCGTGAAATTCAAAGTTGTTAATAGACAGAGATGAGAGGTCAGAGGGAACAGAAAAGAGTAAGGAGGGAGAGAGAAGACCAGTCCCACCTTCCCATCCAGTGAGACGCTGAGTATGGAGACAGGTAAGACAGATAGGTACAGTAGTAGTGGGAGCAGGAGCAGTGGGGGGAGGGTACAGACCTGTCTAGTAGTTGGCATCTTCTAGAGCACTGCTAGGTTTGGATTTTCTCCAACAGTCTCTTCTCACACCCTCACTTTGCAATGGAACTGGTTAGCAGCTGTTAAACTGCACTAAAGAAAATACTTAAGCAAGACAATAGTTTCAAAGCACTTCAATGGGATCACACAACTACAAAGCAATCAAATTGCAAATCAACCTCTACTCAGTTTAACCACACTCACCTGGTACTAATCACAAGGAGTAGGTGCTTAAATACAGCTAATGTATAGAGTTGGAATGAGGCCTCTAGCAACCACTGGGAGAGATTTGGAAAAGGTCCTCGCTCTGACTGCCACAGTTCAGACTGCCCTTGGACGTGTGGCCCTTAGACCTTCACAGCTCAGACTGCCCTTGGACGTGTGGCCCTTTGACGGCTAGGGCCTAGAATGGCTGGCGTTCTAAGACATTGTTTGCCAATTTATGCTGTCCTGCAGGTCTAGATCTGGTCCAGTTTACATGCTATCTAAATTCACTTCAATCATTCACAGCTCTGAACTCTTTAGAAATATATTTGTCATACATTTTTTGTATCGGTTTGCAAAGTCTATCTGTTTTAATCTTATAATTGATCACATTTTACACCATTTAATGGGTAGTTTGAGTTGAAGCCAGTGCATTAATATGTCGGTCTAATCCTAAACTCATTAAAAACATTTAATGTATCATGCATTATACATTTTTTTATTTTTATTTTTTTACTGTATTATACATTGTTGTTTTTTTTTTTTTTACTATATCATGTATTATACATTTCTTTGTATTTAAAATGTTATTGATTTTCTTGTTACTGCATCACGTAAGGTGTTTTGTATTGGTGTTCCACTATGAATGGTGCTATATAAAATAAAGATTGATTGATTGATTGATTTATCTGTGAGGAATAAAAAAATAAGATATTCAGCTAATATACTGCAAAAGTAATTCATTGAGATATATCTGATTGCCTGCTAAAAGAATAAAAAAATCCCAGCAATATACTATAAGTGTATTAAAATCGGCATCTCACTTTGTCTGAAATAATAATGATTATATAAGGTCCAAAGTCATTCTCTAACTCCACCCTTTGTCTATATTTCCGCATTGCAAGACAATAATTTGCCTGGACTAACCAAACTGTTCTAAAGAAAACCCACCTCTACTTACTGACTCCTGAAGCAGTTCCTTTAGGAGAATCAGAAACTTCCTGCAGGAGTTTCTTGTAGGTTGCTATGTCAATATTCAGGGCCAGCTAATGCAGCTTGCCTTCCATCTTCAAGTTGATTCAGTAAACCCAATCAACACCCTGTGGAGGCAGAACAGGGATGTTACTGTAAGTGTAGAAAATTGTGTAGGTTGTCATGGTTATCCACCAGATACATTTTGGGTCAGGTGAGGCTATCAGAAGATTTGATTTATGTTTTTAGATACAAATCAAGGTGGTTTATCTTCTTTAAAACCATACAATCGTAATCAAATGAGGTTCTTTGTTTACTTCATCTTTGTAGCTGTTAGAGTCACAGTGATGTTACTTTCAAAACATGCAGGAAAAATAAGGATTTTAAATGGATAAAATTCATGTTTCATTTACAGCTACACTTTATTAAAGTAGATGGGTAGAGAGATGTGATACGCAGATAATTAATTAAAATAGAAAGATGAGGGAAAACTTTTTTGCAAAATGATAAATTACATTTAAATGATGTTTTCTGACCAGCAGTTCAGTATACATTTTGATTTAAAGCAGAGTAAAAACATTTCAATCTTAGCACATCTCTATTTTTACATGCAGTTAAAGGGATAATAGATGATCCATTAGCAGAGAGTAATGTTGAGTGTTCAATTTATGAAGGAATTATAATCATAGATTAATTTAATAGGGTATTTTATGGGTTACAACAGCACAAAAGAACATTAACAGTTGAACATTAACATGTATTTAAAATACTAATAGTATGTACTGACATTTTAATATAAGAAATAAATGTATGAGTCAGATGAAATGTAAAATCAGTATAAATATATACATTAAATTACATCAATGGCATCAATTTAAATTAAAAAAAATATTACCATGCCAGCAGAAACCTATAAATACCAGTATGTTTGCCCCCTTAAGAACGGTATTTGAATCATACCAAATCATTGGGCATCTAGCTCATTGTGGTAATATACATATATACGAACAGTATAGTGATCTCAAATGTGATTTACAATAAAGTTAGAGTAGCTAAGTATCACCGCAGTATCACCGGTGTAGTTAAAAAACTACAATTTTGTACCGGTAACCATTTTGTGTTCAATCTGGCCTCTGAAATACATTATTACTTTCTGTCAGAACATGGACTGTTCCAAAACCCTATTGGATCTATGCCTGGCTAAATATGTTCAGAGACAGAATGGTGTGGAAATACTAAAATTGGGGATATCAACACTGCAGGGTTGCCTTTGTGACAGTACACTAAACTCAAATATCCTTAATGATAGTACATGACTCCCTATATCAGTGGAGATGTTTTTCACACTGCCCCACTGTTATGTCTTTTGGGTCTGGAAATAAATGAGCCCAGACAAAGAGAACTGTACAAAACCAAGTGTTGTTTATTAAGGCAGTTATACACAGAACACACCAACACAGAACCCCAAGAACCCAAAGCACACACTTGCCTTCCCTTTTATACTGTCAGTTAACACGCGGCCTTACACGTGTTGATCTACATTGTAACTATTTCGTGCGTGCTGTGCATGTGAACAGTTCTGCACCTGCAGCAATATATAACACCCACTATGTTTTTTTTCTTGTTTAATATAGATTGCAATTTATTGAAACACAGACCACAGATACAGGACAGACAAAGAAGCAGACAGGCACTTGCGGGTGAACGTGCTGGTGCGCGTTTTTAATCAAAATAAAATTAAACAAAAAAAAATACTCACAGAGCAAATTAAATATTTAAACAAAACAATACCTAGGTCAGGCTGGACAGTGGCCTTCACTGATCCTATTCTTTCGTTTTATTTTTACTTTTGTTTGAACTCCACTCTTTATAACCCCACTGACCAGCAAAAGCTGCAGGTTTTTATACATGTGACCATCTCTGAATTAACAATAAATTAATCAGTCTGGAGATGGTCACATTTCACATGGGCTTTAACCCCATCCACTCTGCCAAACAATAATAAACACTTGTTTAAAACAAAATACATTCAAATCATGCAATAACAGCATCACCCAATCCCAAACAATATATTTCCTTTTAAATAAACCCACAAACCATTCTTTTAAATTCATAATACATTTCAAAATAACACATTAATAAGCAGGGCTTAGACCTGCCCCCTGTGTATGTGCAGGGCTCTGTTCTACCCTGCCGCAGGGACAGATTTGTGAAAACTGTTTATGGTGGTGAAACTGACTGAGTTTGTCATGTGCAGGAAGGCAAGCTGAAAAGCAGTTGGCAGCCATTGTCACATGCATCACTGTCTCCTTCAAAGGAACCAGGCTAGATAGACAACATGACCTTTACCCAGAAGAAAAGAAAATTCATTGATTACATGTCTAATTATCTGGACATCAAATGAAACTTTAAGAAGGCAAAGCACAGGACACTACATGGATAGTGTATCACAGAAACTCAATAATGTACTTGCTAAATGAATGTTTATCTAAAAGTCAGTTGCTGTCATCGAGTATAGCAAAATCTATTGGACAGATGATCCATGAACATTTTATCATGTTAGCAATTCAGAGAGTAAAATGTATGCAATGTTTGCTTCATTTGAACAATATTTAGACACAGGGTTGAGGTGTAATGTGTCTACATAGGTGATGACAATTAGGTTATTAAGCATTTCCGTGACGGAAGTTAAAATAGTACAGTATTGCCTTGTACATTTTTGCCGCTAATATCTCATGAACCATTCGAGATGTCAACTTCATATTTTCAAAGTTATCTCCTCAGGCTAAATATAAAGGTACCTTTCACTTTGACCTTTGACCAAATATGACTGCCATAAAATGTAATGTGACTTGTTGGTTTCCAGAGGATAAAGACCTTACGTTTCGCAAAACCTTTCGATTCACAACTGTGTTTCTAGGTCTAGATTGTTGGTAATGTACAAGAACAATGAAAACTTTTTGCCACTCATTTTACAAATCTGTCACCACTGCACTGATTAACAATTGTCTTTCCATTTTAATTGGGTATAGCAAAAAAACCTGACTCTACATGTGTGGGTGACTTAAAGCAACTAGTATAGATGGAAACTCCAAATACTAATGTAATCCTTGTTTATTTTTCCATCAACCAAACCAAACCAAATAACTGCAAATAGATACATTGCCTTTTTAAAAATGCATTTATCAAGTGAAAAGAGAAATGCTGTAACTAAGTACACCCAGACTCCATGCATCCTGTTAACAGAAGCAGTACACGCAGCACAGCACAATACAACTGTACTAGGCAATCTCGCACAGGCGTATAAGTAAAGATTGATAAGCAATTTAGTCTCACTCTCTCACCTTTAGTCTCAAATTGATGATGCAAAAAGCCCTTGTGGGATTTTGAAGTTAGGCTAGCCAATATTCTTTTTAGCAACTGAACCTAGCTGGACTTTTACAAAAATAAAGTTTTAATGATGTGATGACAGATAAAAACAAGACAAAAATTTGAAGCCAAAAAAATGAATGACTCATGGGTAAGAGAACAATCCATTTTGAATCCCTTTACATTCCACCTTTAACTTTGCTTTAAGTTGTACTTCCATTTTATTGACATTCCTTGTGATTCAAGATTCTCAAAACCTTATCATGATATGGTATATGTTGTGAGTTTCTGTATACCATTAGAAACATCAACAGTTATCACAAGGCACCTGCAGTGTTGACACGCCACCTTTCTTTGCAACCACAGTCTGAGAAAACACAGGAGACTCCAGCTCCTTCAAGAGTTTAACATGGCTTACTCAATTTACGCAAGTGACAGCGTAATCATGTACTCACTGCACTGTGCTATGCGAACCTGTCTTGCTCTAAAAAGCGATCTCTGGTCATCATTTGACTGTATCCCAATTAAACAAAGTGATGTTCCAATTAAACAACATAAATAGCACTGGGAAGAACCGTCTCCCAGAGTTGTATCCCATTTAAGCAGCAATCCTGATTATTAGTATCCTGATTAGGTGGTTGTAATATATAACTGATATATCTAAAAGTCTCCTCATACTGTTGGTGAAATGTATTGCATACAATGGATGACACCATTATTGTTTTGTTTTTTTATATTCACATACCTAATCATCAAAAATGTCACAATTACATTGTCTTCTGTGCTGAAACACCATCTACCATCAATCTTTAACTAAAAGCAGTTCACCTTTTTGGTCTCTAAAACAAATGTCACTCTCTGCACTAGTCTTGCAATTGATGAATTAATCCTGTTTGTGAATTAGTAATCAAAAATAAATTATTCTAGCAAGAAAGGTGTCTATTTCAATGTACACCCTGGCACCATCTTGCCAGGAAAAAGAAGTGGGAACTCTCCTGATTGAAGGTATCAAGGTCTCTAATTGGGTCACTGGTTTAGGTAACAGCTCGTTTTGCTTCATACATCTTGCAGCAATTACTTTTTGACAAATGCTAATGATTAGTAAGCAAGAAAAACATCTAAACACAGAAGACGGAGTGTGAAGATTACACCTTGCACATTTTCAGCATGTTCTCAATGTAAACCACTCAAGACCACATTTTACAGATCAGAAGAATGGTTTACTGCACCGCTTGTTCTTGGTAAAGATGTACTTTTAAATACACCACACATAAATGACCTATGAATTCACAAATCAACCTAGGGTTTAGGCTTCCCACCATATTCTGGCCAGTGTAATTCACTTTCCACAGGTGTGATTGATGTGGAATAATCATTTTTTAGTTAATCTATGATTTTAAAAACTACAAACACAAGTGCTTCTGTATCTAAGATTAAAAAGGGTTTGAGAATTTTTAATCACCAAGCTATACTTATTCAGCACGGGCCTCAGCAATTGTTTTCTTATTTCTTTATAAAACAAAACCCCCATCCTTGGCATTGTAGAGGGCACAGTATGCACACGATAGACTGGCACCCTGTCCCAACCCTACTGTATTTCTGTTTTCTTTATTTGTTTTTAATCATTCCATAGTTTTCGGCATCAAAGGTAAGCAAAGGGATGATTTTGCTGTAGAACATGATGTGATAACATAAGAAACACCCACTGCTCTTATGTTATTGTTATCTTTATGTTTTAATACAGGCTCATATCTGTGTCAATTCCACGTATTATAGAATTTACCTACTATATTGTACTCCTGGTTTTTGAGTACTGTGACAAAGAGTGAATGAATCCGAATCAACAATCTCCCTCTTGATTTGTGAGAGCATTGTACAACAGGAGCTGCATGCCTCATACTGAATGGTTGGGCAGTTCATTCTGTGGGCAGTCAGAAGCTGGCCATTAGGGAAGGGGGCAGCATTACGGTAGCAAGAGCCATCGCCCTAGTACAGTGAGCGAAGTTTCAGTCATGAATTGGAGGAGAGGTTATTGACTAGCTATCGGAGGGGACAGGGCTCAATGTACTTTAGGGGGGCGTGACGCCGTAATCGGTCCTTTGTTGTGGTTAATGGGAGGAAACGAGGACAGAGAAAACAGTGAGTGAATTGTTTGTATTAAATGACGGGTATCATTGTTTTTGCCAGGCAGTTGTTATACATATCCGGGAGCTGCTGCTTCAAGCCAGCCATAGGCCCGGACCACACTGCAGCTGTACACCAGCAAACACCCCTGGATCCAGCACCACACCTGCACCTAGAGCAAGCACGGTCTGGAGACGTGTCTGTATCTGTGTTGTGTATCTGTGTTTTGTGTATTATTATTTTGGGACTGCAACCCCTTGGTTTTTACACTGGCAATACCCATTGTTGGGTAGAGCCAGCATTTATTATTTATATGGTCAAGGAGAAAGTAAACAAAGGAAAATAAAAAGAACTTGAACCATGAACTTTGTGTGTTGTCGTTGTCTGGAGCACCTGCATCAGCCTTTCACTGGCCACTGCAAACCACATGTTCACAAGGACACTATAAGTGCTACAAATTAGTTATTCATATACAGTAGATTACTTGTCATAATGTGTGGTTCATGTCTGTGTTAGTATAATAAAAATATATTAAATAGTAATAATTTTATAAAAGGATGAAATATATCAAGCCCTCCAATATTTGAGGCATGAGAATATGCTTGTTCCAGCCCTGTAGCAAAAACATCTTTGCTTGAGTGTTACATGACTCATACTGCAGCTAAAACTACATTTTACAGGCTGCAGTCTTGCTCTGACTTATGGTTGTGTGACTCAACATCCCTGGCTACCTCTACATTTAATGTGCATACTTGTCGATGGCAGGCCTCCAGTCTATCATCAATGAATGGCTTGTTTTAGGACTGAAATTAAAAATTTGCCTGTGTAAACTCCTTAAGTTGGCAAAAACAGGTCCTACTGAAGATTTGATGGTTGATGAGCCCTCTATTATGGTCATCTAAATTATCTTAATCAAAAACTTGTCCTAATAAAAGGACATCTTCAGATTCCCTCCATATTGAAAGGGGCTGACAGAGAGTGGTCTGAATGGTGTCTACTGTCACAAGAAGGGAATTTACTGTATTTTAAAGGATAATATATTTTATTAGCACATTTTCTTTTTCTCCAGGTAGTTTTAACACACACACACACACTGCATTAGAGAAATCTGCCAGACTTTTACAACATTTAACACTTACTGACACTGCCTTTTAACACAAAATAAGGCCATTCCTTGGGCCGTTTTCATGGATACCTCTGGAAGAGACAGGATACAGTGTGGTGAGTGAATGCACTGGTGTGCGGTTTAATAATAAAGAAACAAAACATCTGTACAAACAAAATGGCACAGTGGCCAAAATAAACAGACACGGAACAAAACAAACAAAATCGCACAGCAATTTATTACATTTCTCAGTTCTCTTTACTCACGTTTCGCCTCAAAACACACAACCCTGTATCACCCGTGATCACCCTCGTTATACACCTGTGGCTGGAACCTTAATTAATCATTTAATCACTTATTCAATTCACAGCTCCAGCCACATTCTCTCGTGTTAACTTCCTCCCTGCCACCCATTATTCCACTCACACACACACACACACACACACACACACACACACACACACACACACACACACACACAGACATCCCCATGCTCACATACCAACATACCTTTTTAATCTGCACGTGAAGCGATTGTGCAATCCCTGTGCCTAAATACAAATTTACATTTCAAATCACCCATGCTACATAACCCACACTTCATTCACCACTACCCACATGCATATAAACATAAAACACGCACAGGAACAGGGCACCCCACCACAGCCATTCACAGATGACTACAGTCCTTTTGACGATGGAAATAAAACCTCTTGACCATCATTGGGGGCCATAATTGACATCTTTAGTACAGCCTTGGGTAATGATGGGCCCTGGGTTCTTTCACCAGCAGCTCCAGTATTGCCAGAATAATTTGCTGTTGGTGCTGCTGCTGTTGTTGTTCAGCCTAATATTCCTGCTCCTGCAGCTCCACCATTGCCAGCAAGATATTTCCTTTCCATAAGCTTCTAAAAGAAAAGGGGTTAGGCACCGTTATGCCACCATGTGTAATAAAGCAAGAGTCACTTAATGTACCACAATGAGAAGAAAGCAGGCTGCAGGTATCTTTCACTGCAAAAGCTGGCATTTATTATAGGAGTGGCAAGCAAGGCTTACATACAATGTTTTTACACAGTGCGTCTGTTGTGCAGTATACAAATTCAATAACAAAAAAAGAGTTGCACAGGTGGGCAAAACTAAATAAATGGGTCTCTTATCTGTGTCCTCCACAGCCTGCACAGGTAACAGGGAGCCAGAAGGATTACTCCCAGACAGAGTCCGCCAAAGGCTTATAACATTGCAATTACAAAATAAGACATCTGAATAAAAAGAAGGTAATCCCAGAGTTCAACATTCAACATACATGTTGATGATATAGTATAGGAGTGATGGAGGCATTGCAAGAAAACATACTTTGTAGAAGTATAAATATACTGCATTGACACAATAATAAATATCACACAGAGTTAGTCTCCACTTGCATGTTCGCTATCTGAATGGTTCCTTCAGATATCGCTCATGCATTCAACAAAATCTAGAATTGGAATGGATTAGAATGATATTAGATAGAATAAACTACATACAAAACATAAACTAGAATAAACTGCAACAATACAGGTCACATACATTTTGGTTGTGTTTGCACGCACACTTTTAATACAGTGAGCTAATTATAGATATGCCATTGGTGATAAACATCCTACAGTCATGCTCATCTGAAAAAAAAAAATTTTTTTAGAAGATTTGATAGGAACCATCTATGAAAGCCATCTTGCAATGCTCAGTCACACAACCAGATACTTGTACTGCCCTGCATTAAATAAAGAGAATATATTCAATCAAATTCCAAAAAATAGAAAGTCCTTTACGTAACAGAATGCACAAATTATATAAAGCACCATGTAAAACAATGCTAACATGATGTCATTTAAGCAAAGAAGCACAAGCGGGTACAAGTTGTGCTGGAGGCATAGCCAAGTGCCTGCAACCATATCAAGCTTATAGAAATAAAGTTAAAAAAAGGCCGAGGTGGATTAGCATCTACTGAGGAATTAGTTGAACTTGTATGGGATGCATAATAGGTATATGAATATATATGCATTCAAAATATATTCAGCAAATAATGCAGAGATAGTGCAAAACACTATCTTATGGATTGTTTTTTTTAGTATGTGTGTACAGTCATTATCGCCAGGTAATTCACACCCATTGGCTCTAACGTATACATTACAGTGCAGGAGTTTAAGGTACTTTGTGTAGCTTTGTTGGAATGAAGATAAAAGGCAGGTGGATTTTCCAGGAGTTTTAATAAATACTTCTCCAGTGAAGGTTTTTTTTTTTTTTGTACTTTCATTAAAGGTCATCATGGCATAATTAGCTCTGTTTTCATCTGTTTTTATAATAAAGGACTCCACCCTTAGTTGTCTGCCTCCTTCTTTTCTTGTGTCTGAAATGTAACTGGATGGCGAACCAAACTAAGAAGACCAGTAGCTGTGTCAGGATTTAGGGCATCAGAATATCTAATTATTGGAATGTCTCTTTCTGTTATTGGAGTGATGGTTTTATTAACTCGGCCTTCTTGTCTCAGTTTTTTACTTGTATTCACAAACACATTGTTTGAAGTTGTGAATTCTGTGTCACTCATTAAACTCCAGGATAAATTTTGGAGTGAGTCGTTCATATGTAGCTACTTATTGCTCGCCTTTACAATTTCTGACAGTACAATAAAAATATTAGATATCTAAGTCAAAATGTATAGTTTTTTAGAAAGCCATTCATTAAAGGTTTTAACTGCCCAATTTGTTTGCTTAGTGATACTAATTAAATTTTTGTACCTCAGCATGACAAGTTAACTTTTCTTCAGTTTCAGGAAAATTGCTTTTATGTATCAATGTGACTTCTTTCTCTAACCATTCTTTAATTGTCATGGGCACAAAGTTCAAAAGCGATGTCTTCTGTATCTTCCATGACAGCAAGGTGTTTTCTTTGATGTTGGGTGGCACAGTGATAAGTAGTAGCACAGGGGATTTGCCGTTGTTGCTAAGTAGTTCCTAATCTGACATTGTACTGTATATTGTCACTGCTTGGAATGCTGATTGACCAATCAGTGTGCAGCATTCTTATACTCAGTTTTATACTTTATAAATAGATGTATCTGAATATCAAAAACAATGCATTAAAAATGTACAAAAAAGAGTACTAATGTCTTAAGTGAACACTAACAGAGAACAGTAAATGTAATTTTTTTACTGAAAGCACATGTCAACAAGGTATGTCAATAAGAGAACTGGTTATGGCATTTCAGAATTCATGTCTAGTACTTGGAACCTCTTGATGGGGGAACGTAACCAGTGGTGCTATCTCTGTATTCATCTCTGCCGAGTAGATTTAGTAATGTTTTTCTGAATTTTTGTGTAAGAAAGAAGTACAAAATAGGATTCAGAGCCCCATTGAGGCTGGTCAGAGCAGAAGTGATGCGATTGCTGAGGGAGAGTGTGTTTTTCATTTCAGAGGACACGCTGCTACTAAATGCATGGATATAAACAAACCGGTTAACATGATATGGAACAAAACACACAAAGAAATCTATCATCACCAGTATGATCATCTTTATGGCTTTGTCCTTAATTGACTTTGTGACTTGATCTCTTTTACACAGCCTGTGCATGATAAGCAAATGAGAAAACACTGTTGTGATGAGAGGAATAATAAAGGCAACACTGAGAGACCCAAGGGCTCGTCTGGATGGCTGTTCCCGGTAAAGCTGGAGGCACACTGTAGTGTTATCCATGTGTACTGTTTGAGGTGAAAAAAGCAAGGGGAGCAATGAAACAGTAAGGGCAACCCATAGGATGCAACTTATTATGTGGGCATTCTTGAGCTTCCGCACATTAATGGACTTGACTGGAAACACAATTGCAAGCAAGCGATCCAGGCTTATGCAGGTCATGAAGTACAGGCTACAGTACATGTTGAGATAAAAAAGAAACCCCATTAAACGACATAGGGTTTCACCAAATGGCCAGTGTTTGCTGTTCAGGTGGTAGATGATACGCACTGGTAGTATTAACACGTAGGAGATGTCAGCTATTGCCAGGTTCCTCAGAAAGACAGTAAAAGTTTTATTTTCACTTTTGGAGATAAAAACCCACAATGCCATGGTGTTGCCAGGGAAGGCTACAATAAAAACCACAAGGTAATAACAAGCAAATAGAATATTCTGAAGGTGGGATTCTTTTGTGAAATGTTCTGCTTCATCGTCACTGTTATTGCTCATCATCGAAGATTTTAACCTAGGATTAAAGAAAAAGAAAATCGATATGGCAATTTATAACAAACAACACAATAACCACAAAACCATGGGTTTGAAACGCCCCTCAGAACTTACTGTGTTGTAATTTAAAAAAAACTACTTGAAGCACAATTTAAAGATTATAACGAAAATAAAATATTTGAACATAAACAAAATACTGAACACCAACCAAACTGGCACAGTGGCCAAAATAAACAGTTACAATAATTTAAACAAGCATCGTGCTGGTCTTAAGCCAGCACGCATAGCAATTGTTTATAAAGTTTGTCTCTCTCTTACTTTGTCTCCACTCTCTCGTTCATACTTTGCACTCTCATCAACCTTCACTTTTATATACGTGGCCATTTCCCAGTTGGTAATTAATTTGGAATTGGACACATTATACACAAGGTTAGCTGGATGGGGGATTTTAATAATAATAATAATAATAATAATAATAATAATAATAATAATAATAATAATAATAAACACAGGGGCAGGGTGTACCCCATCACACCAAACTACACTTTTCTTGTTTACCATTTCTCATATGTGGCTAGAGTAATTAAAAAAACATGAAAATGAATGTGTCCGCTACTTAAGACTTCAATCACAGGCTTTCCATGCGTATTTTTTTTTCGCTCGAGGCATTTGCTCGAGAAAAATGTCTCATGTAAAATGCTTTTTGGGTTTCCAGTCGCTCAATTTATTTTACTCAAGTAAACCGGGCTTTTCACCCGACGTCATGTAAATGAATGGGAAAGGCGGGGGTTGATATGTGAATTAGTTATGTGTAAAGTACTTGGGCTATTTTTGAAGCTTACTAGTGAAATGTGGTTTACATGCACAGAGAGCTGGTACATGATTGAATTTAAGCTGTAATAAAGCAAAATAACTCGTGCCTGGTTGGTTAATAATGTGTTTTACTGCTCTTGCCCAAATTGTTTTTCAGATGTCATTAATGGGGTGTCATGTAGTTAGTAGCGAATACTCTTTCAACTCATTTATCGTACGACTCATTAATTAAAAATGAACTCGAAGGTTTAAAATGAAACTGACCATCACCGTGGCTGAAAACCAGCAGAGACATTATATATATTTCCCTTTCATTCAGGGAATAAATCATATAGGGGATCAGGTGATGCTGCATAAATGACCCTGGCTTAGAAACCCTACTCCTCCGGACAGTTGACAGCTACTGAGGAAGCATTCAACACCACACTTGGGCAAATACGGGTAGTGGGCACTTGAAACAGTGGCAGATACTGATGAAACGGACTGAACTCTTGTCAACAAAATGAGGTGTTCAGGAATCAGTGGCTGCCAGTGAGACAGACAGGGAAGTTTACCAGTGTTGCCAACTCTCACAAGAAAAAAAAAGTAACACTGCCTTTCAAAACAAAGAAAATGTAAACCTGCGACTCTCAAAAAACAAGCCCAGTCCCACTTATTATATTTGATCCGATCTGAGGAAGCTCGTGCTGTCAGAGATTCTCTCTTTTCTTTTAAGTTGTATTGGATTTATTGTTGTTTAAATATTTAAGATGCAAACAAATAAAACACAATCAATATGTTCCTTTGAATTTGGTCAGTTCTGAGAGGGCATCAACAACTTGTTGGATGGTGTTGCGCTGTTTTGGGCAATCGAGTTGGCTCATGACATCCAGTTCACCAACTATATTTCATAGTAAGTGGTTTTATGCAGAACTGTAAGCCCACAAGAGATATACAACATGACAGACCAGACACAGCAAAAAACAATAATAAAAAAAAAAAAAGCCGCCCGCATTACCATTAAGGTGAACTACTTCACTGCTAACCATAAAATCGCCCATCGGCTATTACTTTCTGCCGTCTTGGAATTCACAGTAACTGACCTGCTCCCTTGCAGTATTTATAGTTAAGGATAAACACACTGATTAACATTTACACGTGAAATGCGGGTTTCCATGCGAAACTGGGTGTGGATTTTCCCTCTCTTTGGCCGTTTTTTTCAGGCCACAAACCTGATTTACACGAGTAATTCTCATAAAACGTGCACGCGCATTGCTATTCTACGTGCAAATTGACCAACATGGAAACCCCATGAATGGCATACACTGTCTGTTTACATCTGGAGACAGGCTGTCCAAAATAATAAGACATCTGGTTAAAAAAAGTACAAGTAAATTGCGCGCACGCACGCACACACACACACACACACACACACACACACACACACACACATATTTAGAGTGTTTGGTTTATTTTAAATGTATAAATCACTGCGCTAAGATAACATTTGTGTATTCTCTGTACACATTACATTAGACAAAAAAATTAAAAATTGATATTTTTTTAAAATAAAGTTCAAAAACATTTTAAAGGATCTGAAACTGATTTAAAGGTATCGGAAAATGCATTTTAGATATCTTACGTAAAGCTCCATTTAAACAAATCTGGAAATCATTTTCAGATATCTCTTAATGTAGTTTAGATATTTTAAAATGATTTAGAGATATCTTTAAATTAATCTGAGTTCTCTCTAAATGATAGTTTGGCTTGCCATAGGCAGCTGTTTTTGTTTTCATACAGCTTCACAATTTCTTTCAAATATTTTCAATGAAAAAGACACCAGCTGCATCAAAAATTGGAAATATTTCCACAAAAGTACCTGAAAGGGGACATTTCACATGTCTGTTGTTATTTTTACTTGTGGCTTGCCCACAGTGCCTTGGGGATATTGGGGACATGAAGGCACTGTGAGCAATTCTATCTTCAAGACTAACTTGGTAATTAGAAAGAATCAACTTTCAGGTATGGTTGTTAGCTCTGCCAATTGTCTGTGCCTGTCCACAACAAATGGATTAGGTGAGTTATATAAGAGAGCTGTAACACCTGGGAGACCACAAGAAATGCAAGCTGCAGGAAACTCTGTACAGTGAGTAGAACAGCATCAGTACAATTCTGAATACTTGGTGGGGATAAAAGTTATCCTTACCCAAAGTTCAGAGTAGGACAGAGCTGCGGAGGACATTCCAGCTTATAAATTCAGTTAATTTCTCTAACCGTAGAGGGCCAGAATACTACTGTAAAGGTTGTTTATTTTTCCCTCAATTGAATTGCCCAACTGGTGCTTGAACCCTGAAACACTGCTTCTTCCCCACCATCAATACTTTTTCCCAGAATTTGTGCCATAGCTCACTGGACATGCCAGTCATCAATAACTATTAAACATGCAATAGTACTGAATTTAAAACTACAAAAAGAAACTGAGTGTATTAAGTTTATTTTAGTATTCCTAATGATGAATGTAACAAATGAAAACCATAGGAGTAGAAAGTCTTCACAGCCAAAATGGATTATTTGTAGGTGGAGGAGAGAGGAAATTATATTTTCCTGTTTTAACAAAGTAGCACCTGCTTGTTCCTTTCAAATTGTGGGTAATGCATGTACATTAAATAAGCACCCATATGTTAATTAGTTAGCAAACACAAAGAAATTTGCATATCTAAAAATGTTTGATTTAATTAGAGAAACATAGTTTGTGAATAAACATGTTGTTGTTGACATGGTACTAACTGTAATTAGAAAAGGATTCAGTATCCTCAGCTAATCAGCTTCCAGCTGTAGCGGGCTCTAGTAGACAGTAGATGGCCGACGAAAGCAACCAGTCCTGTACTCGCAACTGCCGAGTCAGCTCGACTAGCTCAGACAGCATCTTTCAACAACAGCAAATGGAGACACAGATAATTAAATAATATTGCTCCATTCAGATGTCTGGCTCTGTATGGATAAACTGTAACAAGTACAAAAGTTATTTGTTAATAAAGTTATATGCTTGTTTCTCTAATTATGTATGTGATCGTTTATGAATATTTTTGGGACTATAAGTTTTCTGAGCAGAAGGGTACCCGACGAATCATTACAAGTTCAAGGCAAATGTAGGTTTAAAGTGGGTTTTTTTTTGGTTTTGCTTTGTTTTGTTTTGATAGAAAATAATGGGAATTGGGTTTTAATAGCGATAGTGCCCTCTCGATGAAAGCTGTCATGTGGTAGTTGATCTTAACTTTCGTTAGCTCCTCCAACTCTACTAAAGCAATTTGTATTGTAAATTAGTACATGTCTCCTATCAAGTTATTTAAAGCAGTTTCACTGACAGTGTAGAAGATGATTTACCCTGATTAAAGTACAACCATGTTCTGCTGAATTCTACAGTAAACACTACAATTTACAGCATAAAATTGCTATACAGTATAATGCTATTTACTTTAACATATTGAAGTTCTGTTCTGTAAGTAAATGGTGGTTATAGAATTGATACAATTTACTATGATTACTATTTACTGCATAATTTACAGCAGCCATTGTAATTTACTGTGGTTAACTGTTGTAAATACAGTCGATTACATTTGTGCTGTACATACTGCAAAGTGGGTGCAGTGTTCTGCTGTGTTTACTAAGTTTAACATTAATGGCCCTTATGAATTAAAACCCTATTCCATTGTATGCTGAGCCCAGAGTAATTCAACTATTACATTACACAAAAATAATCATAGCAATTGACATAAAACTATAAACGTCAAAAACAAAGTCTTTACAAAATCAAGAAATAACCTTTTACATATCTGTACAGAAACAGTACAGCAAGACACAGATCATTGCAATGCTATGTTTAACCCATGCTTCAAAAAAAAAAAAAAAAAAAACTTGCTGATTATTTCAATTCTGTTCTGATTAATTAAATAATGGATACCAATGTTTCATAATTTGCTTTAGTAAAATGAAATGGCACTGTTTCCACTTACCTTATCCTGTATATTCTTGAATTATCAAGGTCAGACTGCCTATTGGACATGGGTTTAATACACATAAACTGTAAACTATGTTGAGTGATATGACAGCGACAAGGCGAGGCTCTTGAGTGTGATTTCCTGTAGCTTCACAGTAGGAAGACTATAAATACCTTGTTCTTAATGTACATCAAAGGTGTTTTTTGTAAACACTACCAGGTGATATGTCAGGTTCAAACAGTTGATAAAACACATGTTTTTCTTTTACATGTACAGTATTCTGTACCCAGATTATTTAATGTATCCTTTTGTTAATGAGTCTATATTTGCTGATGTTTCAGCTGTATGTTCTAACATATTAAGACTACAATTTGGAATTCCCAAGTTACATTTAAGGGGCAAGGAAAGATTTGTTTCCAATTAGCTCAATTGTTTAAATGTATTTGAATTTCTTCCATTTATTCATGGTTTGAATCCTGCTCCGTAAATATATTTTAGTTCTAGACCATTATTAATGAGGCACACCCGGCTGCAGGCAGAGATCCTGTAGTCACTAATATTATATAAGAACATAAGAACATAAGAAAGTTTACAAACGAGAGGAGGCCATTCGGCCCATCTTGCTCGTTTGGTTGTTAGTAGCTTATTGATCCCAAAATCTCATCAAGCAGCTTCTTGAAGGATCCCAGGGTGTCAGCTTCAACAACATTACTGGGGAGTTGATTCCAGACCCTCACAATTCTCTGTGTAAAAAAGTGTCTCCTATTTTCTGTTCTGAATGCCCCTTTTTCTAAACTCCATTTGTGACCCCTGGTCCTTGTTTCTTTTTTCAGGCTGAAAAAGTCCCTTGGGTCGACACTGTCAATACCTTTTAGAATTTTGAATGCTTGAATTAGGTCGCCACGTAGTCTTCTTTGTTCAAGACTGAACAGATTCAATTCTTTTAGCCTGTCTGCATATGACATGCCTTTTAAGCCCGGAATAATTCTGGTCGCTCTTCTTTGCACTCTTTCTACAGCAGCAATATCTTTTTTATAGTGAGGTGACCAGAACTGCACACAATATTCAAGATGAGGTCTTACAAGTGCATTGTACAGTTTTAACATTACTTCCCTTGATTTAAATTCAACACTTTTCACAATGTATCCGAGTATCTTGTTAGCCTTTTTTATAGCTTCCCCACATTGTCTAGATGAAGACATTTCTGAGTCAACAAAAACTCCTAGGTCTTTTTCATAGATTCCTTCTCCAATTTCAATATCTCCCATATGATATTTATAATGTACATTTTTATTTCCTGCGTGCAGTACCTTACACTTTTCTCTATTAAATGTCATTTGCCATGTGTCTGCCCAGTTCTGAATCTTGTCTAGATCATTTTGAATGACCTTTGCTGCTGCAACAGTGTTTGCCACTCCTCCTACTTTTGTGTCGTCTGCAAATTTAACAAGTTTGCTTACTATACCAGAATCTAAATCATTAATGTAGATTAGGAATAGCAGAGGACCTAATACTGATCCCTGTGGTACACCGCTGGTTACCACACTCCATTCTGAGGTTTTTCCTCTAATCAGTACTTTCTGTTTTCTACATGTTAACCACTCCCTAATCCATGTACATGTGTTTCCTTGAATCCCAACTGCGTTCAGTTTGAGAATTAATCTTTTGTGCGGGACTTTGTCAAAAGCTTTCTGGAAATCTAAATAAACCATGTCATATGCTTTGCAATTATCCATTATCGATGTTGCATCCTCAAAAAAATCAAGCAAGTTAGTTAGGCACGATCTCCCTTTCCTAAAACCATGTTGACTGTCTCCCAGTACCCTGTTACCATATAGGTAATTTTCCATTTTGGATCTTATTATAGTTTCCATAAGTTTGCATATAATAGAAGTCAGGCTTACTGGTCTGTAGTTACCTGGTTCAGTTTTGTTTCCCTTTTTGTGGATCGGTATTACGTTTGCAATTTTCCAGTCTGTCGGTACCACCCCTGTGTCAAGAGACTGCTGCATGATCTTGGTTAGCGGTTTGTAAATTACTTCTTTCATTTCTTTGAGTACTACTGGGAGGATCTCATCCGGCCCAGGGGATTTGTTTATTTTAAGAGCTCCTAGTCCCTTTAACACTTCTGCCTCAGTTATGCTAAAGTTATTTAAAACTGGATAGGAACTGGATGACATGTGGGGCATGTTGTCAGTATCTTCCTTTGTAAAAACTTGTGAAAAGTAATCATTTAACATATTTGCTATTTTTTTTTTCTTCCTCTACGATTTTGCCATTTGTATCTCTTAAACATTTAATCTCCTCTTTGAATGTTCTCTTGCTGTTGTAATATTGGAAAAACATTTTGGAATTGGTTTTAGCTCCCTTAGCAATGTTCATTTCTATTTCTCTCTTGGCCTTTCTAACTTCCTTTTTGACTTGCGTTTGCAGTTCCATGTACTCTTTCTGCGTACTTTCTTTTTGGTGTGAGACACACCCGGCTGCAGGCAGAGATCCAACAGTCACTAATATTACATGAGACACACCCGGCTGCAGGCAGAGATCCAACAGTCACTAATATTACATGAGACACACCGGCTGCAGGCAGAGATCCAACAGTCACTAATATTACATGAGACACACCGGCTGCAGGCAGAGATCCAACAGTCACTAATATTACATGAGACACACCCGGCTGCAGGCAGAGATCCAACAGTCACAAATATTACATGAGAGACACCCGGCTGCAGGCAGAGATCCAACAGTCACTAATATTACATGAGCCACACCCGGCTGCAGGCAGAGATCCAACAGTCACTAATATTACATGAGACACACCGGCTGCAGGCAGAGATCCAACAGTCACTAATATTACATGAGACACACCCGGCTGCAGGCAGAGATCCAACAGTCACTAATATTACATGAGACACACCCGGCTGCAGGCAGAGATCCAACAGTCACTAATATTACATGAGACACACCGGCTGCAGGCAGAGATCCAACAGTCACTAATATTACATGAGACACACCCGGCTGCAGGCAGAGATCCAACAGTCACTAATATTACATGAGACACACCGGCTGCAGGCAGAGATCCAACAGTCACTAATATTACATGAGACACACCCGGCTGCAGGCAGAGATCCAACAGTCACTAATATTACATGAGACACACCCGGCTGCAGGCAGAGATCCAACAGTCACTAATATTACATGAGACACACCCGGCTGCAGGCAGAGATCCAACAGTCACAAATATTACATGAGAGACACCCGGCTGCAGGCAGAGATCCAACAGTCACTAATATTACATGAGACAAACCCGGCTGCAGGCAGAGATCCAACAGTCACAAATATTACATGAGAGACACCCGGCTGCAGGCAGAGATCCAACAGTCACAAATATTACATGAGAGACACCCGGCTGCAGGCAGAGATCTAACAGTCACTAATATTACATGAGGCAAACCTGGCTTCTGGTAGGGCTAGCACAGGCTTGTGAAAAGAATACTGGGAAGGGGGGAATGGCTGCCAGCAAGTTTGAGGCAGTGATAGTTTGTCACCAGAGCCATGGTAACTGACATCACTTAAAATTGAAGACCTCTTTCTTTAGGTCTTTCAGTGTGACAAAAAAATCTCTTCCGGTACGGGCTGAGGACAATGGAGTAACAAAGCAGACTTCACCACTATCCCAGAAAAGGCATAAACCTTTGCATACATTAATTTAAGAAATCTAAATTGGTGGCATAAATTATGCATTTTGATTTTATTTACATTCATCAGTGGGTTATTCAGTGAGCTCTGAAGGAGGTGGTGGTAGACCACCACTCCCCCCACCCCAGGGGGGGGGGTCATTTTTATGCTACCTCTGTCAACAGGCATGTAATCAGGAGTGTAATCCATTAAATGTAACTGGGAAGATCTATGGCTTATATTACTTTGATATTTCTGCCAAGGGGGGCTGACAAAAAAACAAAACAAAAACACACAGCTGCTATGACCAATATTATTTCAACGATGACTGATGCCAGTCCATTTTTCAGTTTGATGAAATTGGTTGTTACACTAAAGGTCAATGCCTTTATGTATCTCTGTATATATGTAGACGATAATGAATGCCTATAAGATCTTTTATCAAATGCAGGACCAAGAGGCTTACATTTTGGGTTGCAGCAGCATTACACATACATTATTATTAAACTGCTTTGCGTATTATAGATTGTTGCATCTCACAGAATTTAAAAACCCAATATTAGCTAAATGTCAATTTGGCACAAATTATGTAATGATACTTGTGGAATTTCTGTTACTTTTGCCAATTTGCATTGCGCTTGTCTGAAGTTTACAGTTTATCTAAGCAATCACATCTGCTGTACTATGATGCTTACATGTGACATAAAGTGCTTGAAATCCTGTTTGCTTAGCGAGTGAAATTTGACGAGGTATGATAGACTCGTAAATTAATCACACTGCACTCTGATTGACTCTCATATTGTTAATAAAACCATGAATAATTCTCTTCCTACAACGAAACCCTTACCTGAAGGCCAGTATCCTATACTGCAATCATTACACATCTAAAGCAGTTCATGTTTGGCAGTGAATAAGCGTTTTTGTTCATTTAAAAAAAAAAAAAGTGACCGGAGGTGCTGACTTCCTCAATTGGTAAGCACAGGATCACAGCGCCACCTACTGGGGTACAATTTCACTTTGAAGGATGTATTATTATTATTATTATGATTATTATTATAAGACATTGTATCATTGCCATTATGTATAATACATGTTAAATAATTAGTTTTTCTGCAGTCGAAAAATATGCTGCTACAATAGTTATCAATTGGCAATTTACATATCTATATATGCACACACACATACACACACAGTGCTATTTCAAATACATATGGACATATGTAGTTTGTGGGTGGGTTTAGTATAGATACAGAATATCTGTATCAACCAGTGTCTGTTTGCAGCATGTTTCAATGTTTGGTAAACCTCTAGTATCATAATTAACACAAATTTGTGTGAATGCCAAATTTTCTTTTATTTTTATCTTATGAAATAATATTATAAAAAAAGATTGCCGAAACCCGGGATCGAACCAGGGACCTTTAGATCTTCAGTCTAACGCTCTCCCAACTGAGCTATTTCGGCTACACTGTTAATAACACGAAATACGCATTTAGTCTGTCACATACTATCAGTAAAATATTTTCGAGAATATCTGGCTGCAGTATATTACGGCCATGTTTGTTTTTTTTAAATTTTTTTAATAGCATCTAAAATAATAGTATAATGACTCCAGACGTCAAATGTCGTTGCGCTTTAAAGACTATGTATACATGGTAAAACGGGCAATGGCAGTAGAACATTCCTTCTACACATATGTTATAGTTATATTAAATGGCAATATAACGAGAGAATACATTTATTTCAGTGTAGTTGTCGAACGAACCAAAAGCAAAAACAAAACAAAACAAACAAAAAAGACATTTTGCACAGTGGAGTGTTGAAAGGACTAGCTCAGCGAGAATGGAAATACCCAAATGGCAATGAACAGTGAGATTCGCAAGAACCGGACTTTTGATGTCTGGTCACTGATTCTAACCGGACGCTGTACAAATTCCCTTAAAACCAGATTTCCGGTTCAAAATCGGACAGTTTGGTAACCCTATAACGTAATCACACACGAAACATAAGCTTGATATAAACTCCTTGCAAGGGAGCCGGGTTTTTTACAGCTGTGTAAGGGTGCTATTCTTCTTACCCCGTGCACGAAAAAGACTGAACAAGAATGGTTCATGGTAGGATAGCCAGGAGGAAACCACTGCTCTCTAAAAAGAACATTGCTGCCTGTCTGAAGTTCGCTAATGTTCTCTGGACAGACGAGTCAAAATAGAACCCTTTGGCCACAATGAGAAACGTTATGTTTGGCAGAGGAGCTGTACGAGAGTGCCCACGACATCAGGAGAAGGGCGCTCTTGTCTGATCACCCCTCCCTAGTGTAAACCATCAAACAACATGCAGTGCTCTACAAGAGGAAGGCGAGGCAGCTGTGAGTCAGGGTATATAAAGGAAGTCAGGAGACAGAATCAGGGGAATATACACTACATTTATATTTTTACATGTATCTACAAAACTGATGAGAGTCCCAGAATCTGGGGATATATAGATAAATCTTTTAGCCTGTCCATCCATTCCTATGTAATTTAGACCTAATGCTTTATATATTGGCTTCATACTTAGTACACATAGATATTCAGTGATTCCCTAGATTCATAGTTTTCGTATAAGAAAACACCTTTCGTTACCATTTCTGTGCAAAACTACTCCCAAAGATGTGAAAGACTCATATCTCAGAAACCATTTGAAAAAGTGATTTCATATTTTTAAGGTTGTATAAACCCTGCATGTGTAATATGGCTGTCATATTGAGGTCATGTTACATTTTATTGTAGTATAGACTACACTTTGATCTACTGCCATAATGTTTGGTACGCAGCTGTATTCTTTTAATTTCTGTTACATTACTTGTGTTGTCCTTTAAAAAAAAAAAAAAAAAAAAAACCCTTTGACTGTTGCATTAGTGTAACCTCTGGCCATATTAATACTCACAGTTGTATATAGCCCCTTTCACACTGGTGCTCCTACCCGGGTTCCGACATGGGCTCTGGCTACTGGGCTCACAACACCCCCCCCCGTAGTGTGAAACCATGTACTTGGGTCGTACCTGGCTTGAAGTGAGCCACCTCAGGTTGTAGGTCGACACACTTTGACCCAGGTTGAGCCACATTTCTATTGACTGAGACACACCATGAGCCAGATTGCAGCAGGGATGAAGATTTGCTCTAATCAACATTTGGGCCGATGATTCAATCCAGAGAAGCTTGGACAGACACGTCCACAAATGCTGCTCATGGGACATTGCTATGCGCGTTGTGTACTTGCTTCTGTTTCAGTGTGAAATTGCATAGCGGACCAGCCTGACGCCTGGTAGGGTCAGACCCGGGTAGAGCATGCCAGTTAAAATGGGCTTATGATTCTCTTATGGTAATGTACATTATTTTAAACCTTTGAACATTTCATGATACAGCTCTTTCACATTCCCATTAATTTATGTTTACAAACCATTCTATCTGAAATAATCATTTATAGTTTATCTATTTATGTAAATGTTATTATTGTTATTTTTTAGGGTAAACTGGACAAGGCAGCTGTTCCTCTGTATAAACTGGCAGAAGTCTTTTGGGCCTTAACACACAAGTGTGGCCACAGCTTTAGTAAACCTAGCTGTATTATACTGTCAGGTGGTAAGTTGTAGCTACATTTTGCCACATTAAAAGTACAACATATATGCAACATACAATTTAAAAAGTAGTGGATTTAAACTATGAGTAAAATAATTAGAAATGACTACTTTATCTACCTATGCTTTTAATATGTTGTTTAGAAAAATCAAAGCAGCTCTGAAGGTCTATGAGGAGAGCCTGGGTCACAGTCATCCCACTGGGAGAGATGCTCAAGAATCTAGCTGTGTTGAGGTGAGTGGTGCTGGGAAGGTGCAAAATGCAGTGCTCCCACTTTTATAACAATGTAGTTGAGAGGCAGAGTTACAGTATAGTTCTATATAGACATGTGTGAAGTAGCCACAGAAGAGCATGGCAAAGAGGATAGTAAGATTAGCACCTTGCGTCATGCGAAGTGCTATCAAAGCCCGGTTAACAGTTATAACCTACCTGGTTGCTTTTCAGTGTATTTATTTTGTATATTGAGTGACAACTCATACATTTTCACAGATAAACAACAAAGAAAACAAGACACTGGTCTTTTAAAATGTTTTAAATGCTCTTCAGGATTTATTAAATATAATCACTGGGATATATTTTGTCTCAAACAACATAATTAGTTTTATTTAAATATTTTAGTTACTCGACCCAAACCTTTACATACGATACATAATGCTGAAATGTTTAATGTTTTTTTTTTTTTTTTTTGTAACAGATTATAATTCATTTGCAGACAGGTGACTGATTTACATAATAGCTTTTAAAAGCCAGTATGCACGGAACTCTGGTTTCTTTATATTTTAAGTCTTTTTTTTAAATTATTTCTACCTTACTGGCAAAGGGGGAAGTAAATAATGTGTCAGCAACTTCCATACGGCGTACTACCAATTTTTTTTCTGCATAATTACTCCCTGGCCAAAATTCTGATATTATATACATTACAACATATGACCAAATTTAAATACAGTAAAACCTCAGTTACGAACAACAAACTTAGCGAACACCCCACTTTTAGCCAGCAATATGCAATGCTACCAGATAGGCACTCCTAAGTGGTGTGCTGGTCATGAAGGCAGAATTACTGTACCAACAAATGTATCCAGACTTCAAAGCAAGTACTGCATTTTTGTTTAAAAAAAAAAAAAAAAAGCACTATGTTAACCCACGTTTTCCTGGATGTTTAAATTTGTTATAATTTAAAATGTGAACTTAAATTTATTTCCATGTATAAAAACTTTTGAACCATAGCAATATGAGTATTACATTACTGTATCCATGTAGTATTCTTTAGATTGAAGGTATAGATAGCAGGTGTACACATTTATTAAAACTATTGAAAACTGATTTTCAGAGTTAGACATTCAGACTTAGGTACAGCCATCATTCCCAAAGTGTTCATAACTCTGAGGTTCTACTGTACATAGAAAGAAAACAGAATTTTAAGCGTTACTGATACAGTATTTGTTAAGAATAAAAACTGCAGCTGCTTTAAGACCTAATTAATTTTCTTCATATGAATATCTACATTTTTCTCATCTGTGCCATAAGTTCTTCAAGACTTTGCTCAGAGTCTGGAACTGTTTCATCACCACAGGCTGCTTCCACCTACAATAAAGAGCAGACATTCATTAAAACGCTTGATGCCACAGCAACTAAAACTTACGGTTCTCGGTATTCTCTCAAATGCATCACTACCTTAATACAGTTAATACGATACATAACTTCTCTAGAGCGGACAAGACTTTTCATAGAGTATAATAGGTTTTTATATAAAAGCTTTAACTAAAAGTCAACTAATAATGACATATGCAGACCTTTTCTGGAACAGTGTACGCCACAGTGATCCCTTCTGGTAAATCTGGCACGGGACCTGAAGCAGCTTTTAGTTCCTCATCTGTGACCTCTGAAACCAGCTCAATGCCTGTCCAACAAAATGAGTCTCAGATTTTTTAACCATTTTGTTTTGTAAATTGCATACATTTACCAGATATCTGAATTATTCTGCAAAATATTTTAGCCCTTACCCCAATCATTGTCTTCATGAAGCACTTGTTCCTCTTCTACCACCACCACCTCCTGTTTTGGTCGTGCTGCCTCTTTATTCTATGAGTGAATACAGTGGAGTAGCATTGCTTTTTAAAAATACATTTTCTAAGCCTAGGATTTATTGTCATATATTCTTGGGGGCAGGGGAGCGGGAGGTAATGTCATTTTTTTTTCTTTTTGCAATTAAAACACACTCTTTTACATGGTTAATGAAATCAGGTCACATTTCCCCTAATCCTCTAATGTTCTTTAAATGGTGCCTTACATTGTTTTAATGCATCCATACCTTATTAAAATTAGTTCTTGAGTTCTTAAGTCAATGCTGACCATTTAATGTTTATATTGCTTCTATACAAAGTTATTAGATTTACCTGCTTTTACATCAGGTATAAGTTCAAGGTACACAACCATCTACTTTCAATACATTTATCAAATGATCAGCCTTAGTAAAAAATCTAAAATAGATATCTGGTTTCATGTACTCTGATTAGCATATATTATTCTATTAAAGTAATTTAATGTAGTTCAAGATTAGTGCTAATCTGGGAAATGAAACCAGCTGAATAGAAGTTAGTACTGTAAACATACTAATTAATATTTAGCCACAATATCCTAAATAATAAAAATACAGACTGCTTACTTTGTATTCCTCTTGCTGTTTTCTGCAGTGTCTGTCATCACACTGGGTGTTGGGTTTCATGACCATTGTGGGGAAGAAATCCTGCATTGCATTGTAACCCAAATAATAACTCACTGTACCAAAACCTAAAAGATACCTGTGTAAGCCAACAAAATCATTATTTGCAAAGGAAATGACAACAAGATACAGTTATGTTTCCCCCTAAATACCTTATCTGGTCCGGCCAGCATAAGTGAGGTGAAAATACATTAATTCACTTACTTGAGAACATTTTGAACTAGGATTCCTGCAACTACTCCCATGGTGGTAGGCAAGCTGGCAGCACAAACTCCGTCTCGTTTCAAGGTCTTCTCATCTATGTTGGAAGCCACCACAAGAGGAGGAGCACACTGTAAGAAATTAGGTAATCCAATTCACTGTACAGGCACTTCCAAAATACTCAATGTATAGCACTTTAAAGTAGGACTGTTACGAAAGTATAGGGTCAGTTTAGTGCAGTTTTGTTACTGTTAGTATAAGCCTCTGAGGAAAAGTTAAATAAAAAAAAAGTTAAATTATGTCTATACGGTAAAAAAGAACACTTAACTGGGTTTGCGGCTAAAGTGGAATTTGAAATATGAATCTGTATTACACCAGACTGTCACTTTAAAGAACTAATTGGTAGAGGTAAAAAAATGCAGCTTTAAATTTACTGTAATGTTGTTTAATTCTTGGTTGCTTATGTGTCATTTGTTTCAATGTTACATACTGGTAACATTTTACTCTCTCAGGTTTTAGCCACACATAGCTCTATCGTGTGAAATCAATATTTTTTTTGCAATTTGAGTCACCATTTCGGATTCAGACGTAAATGGGTTTGCAGAGTGAGTCAGCGAACTACAGAGCTCCAAGATGAGTAAAGGCCTCTACACACTGGATGTGATGCGATTTGTCCTGCGATAAAATGGTACTTTTGATGTGTCACTACCTTTCTTTCACACCTGTGGTGACAGGCACACACGTGATATACAGTCAATAAAAATGTATAATACATAATTGCTTTTCAGAATACTTATTTTAGTAAAGTTAAATGAATCATACACACCAGCTATATCCATTTCCCTGGAGATGAACTGCCAGATGTTCTCCCTCATTACCGTGTCTTTAGAATTTGTGTGTCCTTTATTGTACAGCTCCGGGTATTTTGATATTGCAAGAATTATCTTCCGCCACTGTTTACTGAAAAAGGCACTCAAGGGAAGCTGTTCCTCATTGGTCAGTTCCTCGTTTCAGTGTCTTCTCGTCGCATCGCAGGCAGTGTGAACGGCTTGTGTTTGATTTTTTGTTGTGGTGCGATCTGTCTACACATTTGCTTATCAGTGTGTAGAGGCCTTTAGCCTGTATTCTTTTCACAATTATCATGGATTTCATGATTTCCGTGAAAATTCTCACTTCTGAAAATAGATAAATACATATTTCTATCACTTAAATAAATACAGCAAATGCTCGTCTTATTGACACTACCTGTTACACTGCATTTATAAACTTGACAGCCGGTTTAGTTTGCTTCTGGTAAATGATTGAGCATAGAGCTGCAACATTTCTTTAAAATGTCTAACGAAAAAGACACCAGCTGCTCAAAGATTGTAAATATTTCTGCTAAAGATCGCTCTGTCCAGTACGAGGGCCATTTCATGTGTCTTGTTATTTTTACATTTACAGTGCCTATAGAAAGTCTACACCCCCTTGAACGTTTTTCACATTTTGTTGTGTCAGTGCCTCAGAGTTTCATGCATTTAAATTAGGCTTTTTTTCCCCCACTTATCTACATACCATACTCCACACTGTTAAGGGGAAAAAAGTTTTTATTGAGAAAAAAATTATGTATTAAAAATACAAAACTGAAAGATCATATTTGGATAAGTCTCCACCCCTGAGTTAATACTTGGTGGAAGCACCTTTGGCAGCAATTACAGCTGTGAGTCTGTTGGGATACTTCTCTACCAACTTTGGTCAAATACTGCCAAATCTAGGTGTGCATGCTTCTTTACAAAACTGTTCAAGTTCTGTCAAGTTCCTTGGGGAGTGTTGACGGACAGCAATCTTTAAGTCATGCCACTAACTTTCAATTGGATTTAGGTCGGGGCTCTGTCTGGGCCACTCAAGGACATTTCTGTTTTTGTTCCTTAGCCATTCCAGTGTAGCTTTGGCAGTGTGCTTTGATCTAGGCAGGGTCTTGGTGGTGCCATACCTGATCTGTGCCTTTCAGCAACTTTGTCCCAGAGTTCGTTTGAAAGCACCTTGGCACTTATGGTTGAGTCTTTACTTTGAAATGCATTGCCCAGCAGAGGGAACCTACAGGAACTGAATTTATCCTGAAATCATGAGAATCACTACAATTTAACACAGGTGAAGGCCAGTTAACTTGGTGTGTGATTTTGAAGGCAATTAGTTATACCTGAGCTAATTTAGGATTGCTATTACAAGGGGGATGAACACTTATCCAACCAAGCTATTTCAGTTTTTATTTTTAATTAATTTGCTACAAATTTCTAGAATATTTTTTTCACTTGGAAGTTGTGGGGTAGGATGTGTAGATAAATGAAAAAAAAAAAACTAAAGCATTTTAATTTCAGGCTATAAGGTAACAAAAGGTGAGTATTTTGAAAGGGGGAGTAGACTTTCTATAGGCACTATTTGTGTTTTTATTTTGTTTGATAATTCATGGATGGTGAAAATAGAATGTCTTTAAAAAGGTGGACAAAAATCTAAATATTGAACAATTTTGCATTTAGTGTTTTTCAGGTAAGCATTTAAATATTTAGCAACATTTGTTATATAATAATCTAGAAAACATGATCAAAATTGAATGTGAAGCTATTGTGTGTGCTTTAATACACACGTTTAATCGTGAAATATCACTAGACTGAAATACGCATTTTTTTTATTTTTATTTTTTACAGTGAAATAAATACATCCTTAGATATGAGGTCAAAATGCCCTGACATTTAACTCTTTCCAATGACACCTCAACAATACACTGAACTACCAGGACTGTGATAGATAAAATGCCAAATTGAATTAATTTACACACATTCTTCTATTAGTACACTTTTCATCCTCAATGTTAACGAGCTACAAGTTCTGACAAAAGCTCTCAAACGTGTATTCGACTTCCCAAAGTGAGCTTACATTTAAAAAGCTCTCATACAGTGACTAAAAGTGAATGTTAATACTTCCCTTTGAGCTTTAGAAAAGTGTCAGTTATATGAGAACAAAAACAAAACAGGAATCGAGGCATGAATTGAGCATAACATACAGTACACTCAGCTGCATCAGTCAACTGAGTTGATAAAATTAAATGTAGGTATTTACATTACTTGTGCATCTGTTGATTCGTCAGTTTGTTTTCTTTTTACAAAATGTGTCGGAACATAGTTGATGCGTAATACGTAGCTACAGTTTACTGCAAAGATGGCTAAACGTTCTGTATTATATTTCTTAGCAGACATCCTTATCCAGGGCGACTTACAATTGTTACAAGATATCACATTATTTTTACATACAATTACCCATTTATACGTTTGAGTTTTTACTGGAGCAATCTAGGTAGAGTACCTTGCTTAAGGGTACAGCAGCAGTGTTCCTCAACCCTCCAGTTAGGAGTCCTAACAACTACTCCACATTGCTGCCTGTTTAGGTAGTTAGATAGCTAATTGCAAATGTAAAAAATAACTAAAGAGCAGCTGTACAATCTGGTTGCTTGCATGCCTTGCAATGAAAGAAAAGTTCCTGTATGTATGCTGCCGACGTGCTGTAATTTCAATACTATAGTATCGAAGACATAAGAGCTCATATTTCAGCCGTCCAATCACCAATCTTTTTTTTTTTCTCATAACCATGACAACGGTACTGGGGTGGGTGGGACGGACATATATTTCTGAACCACGAGGATGAGCTAGACTTGCCGCAGCAGATTACGTTCTGATACGGTTTGGTATGAAATGTTTTTAATTGTCAATCGCTCCATAACTGGGTGGGCCCATGAGCAAAATGGATGTGCCGAGGCCCCTCAGGCCCAAGCATGGCACCGCCTCTGGTTTATGCTTCACCCTTTGTAGCTTCAAATTTTTCTTATTCTTACTGCGATTGGCTGCAAAGACAACAGAGCTAGCCAGAGATTGGATAATGTTTGTTGGTTGTTTTTTCTTATGTACAGTTTCATAGTAACAATACATTATATTCTGGGAAATGTAGTTGTTTGTGGATGTTTTAGGGGCGGCAGGAGGGGAGACAGACAAGCTGTACAGCAAAATTGCTGAGTATTTTTACGCATTCAATTTGAATTTATTGTATATTTCTCTTTTTAATGCAAAAACCCGGCAGGTACGCAGTTTACCTAGACCACTGCCTGCAGTCCTCCTTTTCAGATACCCTTGTCATATAGGCAATGCTTTTTGTTTCAGCCTACAAGCACTACTTGAAATGGTGGATGTTGGACAAGATATTTCAATAAATTTATCAAAACCAGTTTGCCTGAAATTAACACATTTGCAAAACCATTCAAACAAACAATATTGTACAAATAAATGTTTTAGAACATACTGCAAAACAGGCAGTCTCTCCAGGAATGATGAGTTGAATGTGTCCCGAAACAGCATTTTCACTGACGCCAGATTCCATCCATATCTGACCAATTTCATTACATGCCTGAAAAGGATCAAATTGACCACTGATGATTTCTACATCACCAGGACATGAAAATGGTACAAGACAACTTGCTCTCAAATAGCTCAATTTCAATGGTTAAAAACTGCAATACACAGATCACACACTACATTAGGATCACCCACTTCAAAATAAACAGATCGTGAAGCAATATTATTCTAAATAACTGCTCCAAGCAGCGTCACCAGAGATTTACATAATGGCACATGTGAAAATCTATCCGGTATTGTGGTTCACTAGTACACTTTGCATGATGTAATTTTTAAATGTTCTAATTCACGTCTAGATGTTTTATTAAATGATCTTCATTTCAGCCTTGTTTATGGAAATGCAATGTAATACAGCACTTACAGTGTTGACTGCCATACGCGCTTCAAAGTTGTCCACACAGCTCAAAACAAGGTCAACAGGGTTCCCTTCTTCCAGCCCCCCATTACTAAAGAGAAAAACATGACATGATAAAAACAGTACATCAATCGCACAGTATCGAAAAAGTTTAACATATTAGTATGAAATCAAGTTTATTATAGTCTCCTAAAAATATCTTAGGAGGCTGGAATGTATGATAAAAGTTTGGTGATCAAGGCAATTATTGTGTTCACCATGTAGTGTGACAGACACAAGATCAGCACATAACGGACAAAACTTTAATTAGGACCCTGAAAATATATGAATAGGCCAGAACTGATCTTACTATGAGGGATTAGACCTTGTTTAAAAATGTAAGACAGTAGAACTCTGCATAACCGCAATAATTGGGACCGAGCCCTGTGCAGCTGTGAAAAAGTGGTTGATCAGTAACCTCCCAAAACACAATCTGTTAATATATAAAACTCCAAAACTAAAAAATATATTGGTAAATATATCATGATTGCCGTGCAAGGATAGTTCATTATAAAAAACGGGTAGTTGCGCCTCTGACAGCTCATTGCAAGTGGGAGAAAACAAAGCAGCGAATGAAAGAGCAGTGTTTTAATTAAGTATAACGTTCAATAACAGAAAACCATTAGACAAATGTATTGTGTCGTTTGCATGTAAACAAATGCAAACACTCTTTGTAAGAAAAAAAAATCTTACAGAATTTACTGTACAGTAGTTTATCAGTGTCTTTGTCATTAGAAAAAATGACTTTTCTGTAATTTACTGTGCAAGTAAATGAATGTAAACAATTTTTATAACAAAACTCACAGGATTTACTGAATTTTACAGTATAGTATAAATTTTTGCCGCTAGAAAGAACAATGTTTTGTGTCACTTACTGCGAATGTAAACAAATACAAAAAGCATACAAGAGCTCCAGTTCTACGATTGATACTGTGTCACGCACACTATGAAACTTACACCCCCTAATTATCTTGACTTTGGATGGTCCACCGCTGTCTGCATCCCTGTAAAATGCACACAGCTTATTCTTCAATTTCTTGTTGCTGTAGATTGTGAGGATGCCCACACTGTATTAATAGGCCAGTTTTGTTGCTTGTTCTCCCTTTAAGACACTGTATTATATTTAGCTTTGTATCAACAGAGAGAACCATTGGTTTTCTCTTGCATCCCACTCCATTGCTTTATGTACACTTTTCACGTTGTTGCGAGAACGGTAAAACCGTGCAACGAGTGGTTGCCATACAGAAAGAAAACCATGCGTGAACCTTGCGATTGACTGGACATGCGGTTCTTCAGAGCTCTACTGTATAGAAATTAGCAAGTGTAATACGGGCCATTCAATGACATATTAGTTCAGTATGGGCCATTCAATGACATATTAGTTCAGTATGGGCCATTCAATGACATTGTTTTTAGGTCTCCCTCCAATACAGTTCATAGATATATTGCCTGATAGAGAGCAAGGTGGAAAGTCTGACTACAACATTATCATTTGAGTACATAAATGTATTGAAAAACACTGATTTACCATTAATACTGTATCATTATGTTACAGGGATGTTCAATTTTTGAAAAAAACTTCTTGTCTAAGGGACTACTTGACCCCTCCCCGTCACACAAAACACACACAAAAAAGTAGAATATAACTTGTAGGATTTTGGTTTTATTTAACAGTGAACACAATCAATCAATTTGTGATTAACAGGGCGGATCTAGCTTTGTAGCTTGAGTGGTTCACTAAATTCTTCAAGACACACAAAACACTCCCTGTGATCCCACCTCACCCCAACAAATGTATAACATACCTTAAGGAATAGACTTATAATTTTATAAATGACACAACATTATTCTTTCTAATCCATCAATACCTTAGTGACTATGATGTTTTTTTTTTTTTTAATTTACTAGAGTGCTGCACTTAAATATTAGGTTCATGTATAAAGAAATTTACAAAAAACTTAAATAATACCTTAACTTTAAAAGATTAATCTGTGCCTTGCCAGAGGCTCTCTTGGCAGCCATTTCTGTGTTTCTTTATAACCAATAGAAGATCAGCTTTTTCCACAGCTAGCCAATCAGATAGAGGCAGGACGTAAGCACTTTTTAAAATGTTTGGAGGTGCTTCCGCAATTCAGTTTTCAGAAACTTGCGTGGCTCTCTAGAAATATACTTGAAGTATTTTTCTAGCAATAGAATGAATATAGGAAAAATAAATAAACAAACAATATTTGTCCAACGGACAAAGTATAACAGCATAATTTGTTGTCCCTCACACAAATCTCGTGGTCCCGGGCGTCGGGTGATATGAATTGCACACCCCTGATGTTATATATCATTATTCATAGTAGTATTACATCAGAAAACTCACCTGATTCGATCCATGAAATGTGTAAAATTGTCCACTGTTGTAATGTTGTAGTTGTGCCTTTCAAACTTCACATCAGGATTAATGTTCCTAATAAAATGTGAAGTCATTAATACAAGCTAGTGGCTTAAATAGTATACAGAACTGTCATAGCTCAAGAACCTCTTAATTCCCATTGCACTCACACTGTCACATTTCTAATGTTTAAAGAGTTTTAAAACATAACTGCTGAACCAAAGTAGAGCTACATGCCATCATATTTTTATACTACAGTCAGCACTCGCACATCCGATCCTATAAAATTTTGACTTCAGTGGCGGTTAAACGCGTGTGATGCGTATTTGTATTGAATTTTGGTCCGTTCCAACCCTTGTCCTTTTTCAGGGAACACAAAAAAAAAAAAGATACAATGTCAAAAATATAGTTGAAGGGACTGTCTAAAATAAGTAGACCTCTATTTAGATGTACTGTAGTTGGTTTTGTTGGTACTGTATTATATTTTCAGCAGAAGTAGTATTTTAATTCAGATGTGATTCTGAAAATATCACTTACTAAAAGAGACAACACGTGGACTGAAATACAGTACATACTTCTAAATCCAGTACATATTGTAGCAGTATGTAAAATTCCCCATTAACAACCCAACAGCAAAATGAAATCAAAATGTTACCCACACAGAACAGCACAAAATGTAAAAAGTAATGAAATTTGCAAGAGTTTAAAAAAAAAAAAAAATCCAGAATTAAAACTGTATCCAAAGTCAATATTCAAAATTGCAGAATACAGTGCTCAAAAAGGCCCTAATGTCACAGTTCACTTGCAAATGAAAATGCACAAGAACTAAAGACATTACCATAGCTTGTCTCTTTTGCTTTATTTTTGCTGCACTTTCGCATTGTGAAAATGGAAGAAGTGCTGGGTAACTGCATAATGAAGACAGGCTGATTTGGCACATAGCCCCAAAAATAAACAAAAAAAAAACTTGGTCTGTGACGGACAAATGAGTACACTTTAACATTGAAGAGATGGGCTTTGTATCGGAAATCTGGTGACAGTCGGAAATCGCATTTGATTGGTAAGTGCATTAATTTGTTACATTTACATATTTTTATATATATATAATTGATTTTATTCTTAATACAACACCGGTAAAACATGACTGACGTGTATCTGGGTAACGGATATCCGAGTGCTAACTGTAATGTTTAATAGGCTTGCTGTTTAGCATGCTACATGACAGCTGGCCATTATAAACCCATACATGCAGGAAAGGATCCACTACCAAAGCACTTTACCTGAGAGTATGCTCTGCTGCCTCAACTTTGCTCATCCCAGCCTGGTGTGGCTGGAAGAAAAGCCTGTTCATGTTTGCCAGCTCCACCTTATCATAGTCAAACAGCAGCAGCTTAAATGGGGGAACACAAAATAAAATTACCACTGGCACCATGTCCTGTTTTCTACCTACTGGCTGCCGAAAATAATATGCATTTAAGGATATAATTATGATAAAACTTAAATGACATACATCCACCAAAACTAAGTGGTCATCTTCTCTTACATACTTACATTTCTGGCACGTTATTTTAAGTTAAATATGTGACACTGCAGCTACTGATCAATTGGCATTGTGTGTGGTATTAACTATTAACCATGTATTTACGGGTGTACCCAGCGTTTAAATCCAATATTTCCAATCACTGTAGGCAGATAGCTAATTGATACACAGTTAGCATTTTAAGTTTTACTGTAACAGCCACAAGAAGGGAGGAGAAATGTGTTTTTTTTTTTTTTTTAAATAAAAATAAAATCACAATAATTACAAATATTTAATGAACAATATTTGTGTCAATCAAGTCTTATTTCTCGTAGTTGGCAAGTTATTTGTAAACTATCACTCACTGTAATGACAGCTTAATTTACATATTTTTACTGCAAGGCAAAGATTGGAAATCAAATTATGAGAAAAAGCTACAAGCTATTTATTCTCATTCAAAACAATTTACAAATTACAAAATCAAAAAGTTTCATTACCTTACCAATGCCACATCTTGTCAGCATTTCTGCAGTTACACTTCCAACTCCCCCAACACCAACGACTGCCACAGCAAATGTGCGAATTTTCTGTCAAAATAAACACATTAAATTTTACAAATACGAAAAATAAATTCTTACACAGTAGATTGCATGCATAAAATGTGCAATTACCTCATAATCTTGTACAATTCCCATTCGTTTCAACGCCATTAGTCGGCTAAAAAACAAAACAGAGCTTATTATTATTATTATTTGTATTATTTGTATTCTTTACTAGTTAAAACACCTGTGATAGACGTTTACATGTATGTTTCACTGCTTGTTTTGTATTATAGCCTATATGAACAACTTCCAAAAACTGTGGTAGCATCTGACAAGAACCCATTCTCGTGGAGTTTTTGTTCGTTTTTCTAGAGATCACCAGCCCAGGACATTCATAGAATGGAATGCGGGGGAGTTCATTTTACTTTTTATTTCTGTGACCAGCCATCGCTGCATCATTATTTACTGACGTGACGATTCATCTATGAGCCGTACCATAACCATATGGCTGCTGTCACTGGATTTGTACGAGTCATCGTATACAACTGAGGTTTTCATCTTTTTTCCTGTATAATTGAAACTGTGTTATTGAATATGGATGTATAAATAGCCTATATTTTCAAACACATTCTCTACTCGAGGGTAACCAACTACAAGGAAAACTGCTGGGAACGCACATAAAAACACAAATTCAAATATAGGTTTAAAATGTATTTAGGACACGTTTAAGAGTTAATGCTAAATAATTAAATTGTACAAATGTTATTGATAAAACAAATGTGCATCTGTGTTGTTGTGGTCTAGTACTGCTTCTTCTGAATACCCAGTGTGTCAGGATTAACTGTAATCGAAATAATGCATAAAGAGACCGGTCCACACATCAAGGTGTGTGAATTGGGCCTTGTGAGCACTAACAATGTCTAACGATTTATCTGTCTTACCTGTACGGATTGGTATCCACCACCTCTGCGCTCATTTTCTCAATCCTGGGTCTGTGAGGTGTCTGGTTGTCACCCGCGCTGACATCTTCCACGCTGCGACTCGGTTTACATTTAAGCAGCTCGTTTTCTAATTCCCTCACTCTTAACTTCAGCTCCTCCACAGTAGACATGTTTAGTATTACAATTATTATTATTATTCTTTTTATTATTACTGTATGTGTATCGCCCCTTGCCACAAAGCCTAAGCAGTAAGCTATCGACACGTCTACACTAACAATAACCAGTCGCATGGATTCACTGCCTCTACAGTCCACTCAACAACAAAACCCCAAGCTTTGGAGAAAAAAGTTCCTACCCTAAATTTAAGTGTACATAGCTATCCAACAATTGATGAGCACGATCATGACAAAAAAATGAAAGGTCTTTATTTTGTGCATTTCTACATTACTATTAACACTATGTGTGTTTATAAATTACATATTTGTTTTTATTCTGTATGTATCTTTAACTTCAAATATCCTTTTGTTGTTCCAGATAATGTGAATGGACCTACTCATATACTGTACTTTTGTGATTTGACAACTTTATTTGATAACCTATACAATACACATATATTCTTTACTAAACCAATGCTGTGCACAGTACTAATTTACTGGAACGGTAAATTATTGTTTTAAAAACAAATCGGAACAAAGACAGTACCTGCAATTATTATAAACTGTCAGTGTCATACTTCCATACTGGTACTACCTAGTTCAGTCAATAAGCAAAACATATTTGTAAAGTAGGCTACTAAAAATAGGTTAACCCACTTTTCCAAATAGTATGCTATATATTTACTTACAGTACGGTAGGTATAAACTGAAAGAGCTCTAATGTAACAACCAGATGAGGGCAGCAGGAGGCGCTCACCTGTAGTGTACAACAAAGAAGAGGTTATGCAATGTAAGGACTTTCCCCTTACGAAAGTAACCTATAGGTTTCTATAGACCTATTGGCCAAATGTCCCAATTCTCTATTGGCATAGGTTTCTATAGCCCCTAGGCCAAATGTCCCAATTGTGTAAATGAGAAGGATACTTTCAGTGGATCTACATTCTATACGGAGGAGATTAATTACTCTTTATGTATTTTTCTTTGCAGATCAGGGCAGTCCAATCCTACTTTTCTCATACATAAAGCAGAAAAAAGATATGTTCTCTGGCAGAAGCCTTCAGGCCCCCTATTGCTAGGAGCCCACAAGGCAAAAGCCAATAATTTCAAAACTGTTTTTGCCTTTTCTTGTGCAGGCTGGGCTATAGCCTTTGCTACAGAAGCTCTCATAAGAGAAAATTTAATATTAATATTTAAGTTTTCTTCAATTATATTATCAGTGACTGGTGATATGTGTGTGTGTGTGTGTGTGTGTGTGTGTGTGTGTGTGTGTGTGTGTGTGTGTGTGTGTGTAAAAAGCTGTCATTTTGGAGTATCATCTTTTAAATGTGCCCTGTAAATTGTAACTATTTATGCTTATTAAATTGTATTACTGTACATACAAAAATGACAGCAATGTAAATAATACTGTGACCATTCAATGTTCTTGTGAGATACATATCTTTGCCACTAGAGGGAGAAGACATACCATTATATTCATCAGCCAAAAAATCTACAGTGCAAAACAACTTAAAGATACAAAATATACATCCTCACATTCACTTAAAGGAGATTATTAAATTTCAATAGATTTTCTATAAAATGTTGAATTAATAATTGAATCATTCCATGTCAAGTTGTAGAATTTCCAGGACAATAATGGGCTTCGTTTGAAACAAATTATACCTATCTATAAAATCAACTTTTCAAAACATGCCCTCTCATACTTTTGGGGGGCTGGGAGGCCAATGCCAGTGTCAATGTCTGAGCTCTATGAATATTTGAATAAGGGGAACAGTAGTCAGTATCTTTGATAATTGGTCCACACAGCGCTACATGCCTATAATCAAGTGTTTTGATTCTTGAAATAAATTATATATTATATATATATATATATATATATATATATATATATATTATATATATAATATATATAGCATTGTTTGATCGTGGTGATGTTGTACCTTAAACTGCTTTTTTTTAATGAATGATATTAGTTAACATCTCAAAAATAAAAATGACCATCAATTAACATTTTTCATGGTTATTTTTGGGACATTTGTCACATTCTGTCGCCACCCAAAAATTGAGAAATCATGAGTACTTTTCATGGCACACATTAAAACGCCTGTATTTCAGTGTAAAATTGAACTTGCTGGTGTGTGCGACACTCCAGCATTTAAAGTATTTAAAGTAGGTGATCAAAAAGTACACATTCTGCACAGCAAGTCATTTCCAGTACTTTACAGCTTGCAAATTAAATTCATCATTGTGGATTTGTTTTGATATGACAAACTTTTTTTTTTTTTCAAAACTGGTGAAATACAGATCAGTCATGTTTACTGTTAATGACAAATAGACAAAGCTGCTGATTTTGCTTGGTTTGTTCAATATGTTAATGAGTATTTCTAGCAAACGTTTAAAAAATTAGATTTATTATGTATTTTAGGGACATGTATCTCGAGATCTCAGGCTTCCAGGAGTTAGTCCCGTTCTGCCTTGTATGTTGTAGCATTTGAAACACTGGCAAAGCTGCATGAATTGGACTTGAATGCTTTATGTGTAAAAAATATGGTAAAGGTGCTGGCTGCAGTAAAAGACAGGTACAACATTTACTTGTTGCAAGACTGGATGCTGTTTTTAGGGAATAAACCTTAATAAAAGTACCGTTCATTTTACATTTGCAATAGCAAATTGTCAAATCCGTAGTACTATATATTTGCCCACCGTGACAAACTTTATGTACAAAATGTATATTTTTTAAGAATGATGCACCTTTTACACCTTTTTTTTTTTTTTTTTTTTTTTGATTGTCAAACTATATGAGAAACATTAATCTGGATAGAAATGCTTCTGTTAATGTGATAACAGGTCAGACTTATAATTCTGGTGCATCCTATTTGGGCTGAAACTGTTAACTTAAAGTAAATGCTGGCCTGTTATAAAAACAAAGACAATTGAGACAAGGGTTCATGTGTTAGTAAAGCATGACTTTTATAATTCTTTAAGGTAAACAAATAGGCTATAATCACACTTTCTGTAAAAGGGTGTGACAGAGATTGAATGATTCTAGGTGTTAGATCTCCCTCCCGACCTGTGGGGGCACTATGTAGAAGGAACGGAGTACCCTTAACTAAATGGCATGACAATTTATTCCTTAGGAAGGTCATTTAGGAAGGAGGCTGAGCTATGGCACCCAAGTAGCGGATGTGCTTGTTAACCTAGGGGTCATGAGCGAGAGTATAATAGGGGGCATAACGTAAGTGATCTGTTCCTTGGTAAAAGGTTATTGTTTTAACCTACAAGGAGTCTGTGCTGCCGTATTGTGAACCGTGAGTTATGTCTTGTGTCTGTTAACTGTTGTCTGCTTTTAATAGACTACCAATAACACAATCCAGAGCTGTAGCGAAAGCCAGCATAAACCCGGAAATCACTTTCACCCCTGCATTTCACAGAGAACTGTACATATACCACAAGCACTTATTCACTATCACTAAGAACTGTGTTTGTGTTTTGTGTTTAGTGCTGGTGTGTTAAACTGGACTTTCTGGTTGCAGGTCAAACCCGTGGGATTTTACAAACAAAGTAATTCACGCCGCTGTACACACTTCCATCATTTATTATTTACAGGTGTTTGCTAAAGGCTCTGGACACTGAAGTAATTTCAATAAACATCCTTGCACCTGTTAATTATTGTTTGTGTGATTATTTTGCTCTGCACTGCACTCACCTGTATTCACTCACCACTTTGACACAATGGGATGTTAACTTAAATAAAGGGGCATTTTCAACACAATCTAATAAACTGAATAGGAAAATCCAGGCCAAAATGATTTGTTAAAACCCAGGAACAACAGAAAATAAGATGTAGTACACTTATCTCTAATGTTGTACTGCTTGTCCAAAAAGTATACAGTATACATACCTGTCAAAACTGAGTTTTCAAAATACAGGAGCTTTTGTAAACTGAAATCTCATACCTGTCAACTTCCCTGGGTCCTTAACCCTCCTAAGTACAGACAGGGATTGCAGTAATCCCTTTACACAGCGCCCTCTTAGGTTGGGAGGGAGATCTAACACTAAGAATCATTTGATCTCACAGAGTGCTTGACTGGAAACTTTCCACTACTGGACTTCCAATTGTGGATTTAGCCTACTTCCTAATGGTTCAAGGTCTCAACTTTATTTATGCAATGGGAGAGATAAGGGGGATTCTCGTTAATGCCTGCTAAAAGCTGAAGAACTTGGGTTGGGTTAATTTGCCCTTACAGCCTTGACAATGTGGAATGGATTCCACAAAGTGCTGAATAGTGTTCAAGGGATAATCCATTGAGTCGTTGATATTTCACACAACTGGTAGGCTGAGGATCGTGATGATAAATATGGTGTTCAAGTTAATCCCTACATATTCATATTGATTCAATTACCAATAATCCAATCTTTACACTCCTTTACACTTCTTAGCATGGTATGGGTGTACATGGGTGTGTGCTGTCCTGCATTTAACGTTTTTTTTGTTTTTGTTTTTGTTTTGTATAGGTTCTGCTTTACCGAGATCTGCTTTCTGAAGTTATCAGTTAAAGAACCATAAGAGAAGTATTAGATCTGTATTTTTTTTCCATCTGCCCACCACTAAGTGTTTGTGGACGTAGGTAGCTGTCTCTTAGAGCAATCATTTTGCATTAATTTTTCCACTCTGATGACCAATGCCTTGCTACTGTGGGACCTGCTCAACATGCATCCACGGTCATATATTTTTTGCCTATGCCTTTCCCCATTTCTGGTAGACTGATTCAGGGTGATGCCAAATCCAGTGTCCTAATAAAGTGGCCCTGACTGTATATATCAAATGTGTCACTGCCCTATTAGTTTTCTCATTAGTATTATATTGTTGTTGTTCATATAAACAATAATTACATTTATTTTCTTGGAAATTCAGTAGATTTGTATACTAACAAAATGTTCAAATGCAGAGCACCCACAAGAGGGAGCCAAGACCTTGCTAAAGAAGTCATAGGGTAAAGTAAACTACAAAAAAATGAAAGGCCTTGTCTCACTTGATCTAGGTAGAAATGTCAAAAAAAGAAAACACCACTCACCTTTCCTAAATATACAGATTACTAATGTACAATATAAATGGATAACACATTTTCCAAAAATCTTAAAGTATTTGGTGTGAATGTGCTTAAATTCACTGGAATCACATTTTAATGTAACCTGAACGGTGAAACAGATTTGCCATTTTAAAATTACAGGTGATAACAAATTTGCCATAGGTCGATGTTAATAATAACGATATGCCCTCAAACAGTGATCTCATGTCTATTACATTAAGCCATGATCAAAGGGAGTGCCACATAACTAAAGTACATACAGTAGTACAGCAGCTGTTTAAAATTCAGTGTGTCATTGAGTTGCTCAGTCGTGTCGTTCTGTCGATGCCTCACAGATCACTGTAATAAGAAAATCTGAAAATTGGGTTCAGAAAAGTACTGTATTTCAGCTTAGTAGGTAGAATTTACAATGAAAAACCCTTGGTTTTACTTTCAACATATTGTGGTTCAAATATTTACAAGCTGTAATATTGGCTGATATTTAACTAATGAAATATGATAAGAGATTTCTATAGAGCTAGATTTATTGGAATTTGCTACTATAGAATACCAGAAAATAAAATTGAATCATGTGGAACTTTAACACTGGATCAAACCATAACTAATACGAATAGCACCATGAGGCAAAAACAGAAACCAGGTTGAGAAGGCTCTCTGGAAATTATTTATTCAGTCTATTTATTCAATGTATTTGTAAAGTATACTGCAGAGAACAAGTCTCTCATTCCCAAGAATATACTTTTGGCAGGCAGCGAGTTCTATGTTACGCATAGAATAATCCTGAAGCAGTGCCTCTTAATTAAGGAATATTTACACTGGACAAGATGTAATCGTCCCCGCAGTAACCAGGCTCTGCTTCTGAAATATATCATTTTATACAATGCTATTAGGCTATTTACAAGGAGGAAAGGCGGTATGTGGTCTGATTCGATTAAATGCCCTTCGTTGTTGTTTAAATTATATAAAAGTATACACAAATATGGTAGACATAATTCAAGGAATTTAATCAGAGATTGTATGTAAAAGGTAATGGAGTTTCGCATTCTATAACATTTCTGTGAGATGAGGAGCTTGGTCAGATTTAACCCAATTCTGAAACCCCCTGAAATTCTCAAGATGCTGTACACACCAATCTAATACTGAAAGCAATTAGGAAAAATAGTACATGCAGTAAAGGCACTGATAATAGCTGAATAACAATAATGTACCACACTGGACCAAAGGCAAATCATTCAAATGCTGGAAGATAACAAACAAACTGAATAAATGGCTGCATTTTACTGATGTGCTGCTGTCCCTTCCGAAAGTTGGAGACCGCATTAATATTTACAGTGTGGTAAAACAATAAGAAGTCAAGTTGTGGTGCCTTAAAACATTTATTCGACTTGACTTAGGGACATATCTTTAAAGCATTAACTTCAGTCTTCAGTTTGTTTTTTTGAGAGACAAATGTTCCGTGTTAGAAATGCATTTGTTTGTTACATTAGTTCTTGCTGTTTTTAAGCTACAGGAAACCTGAGAAATAAACAACTTGAGGGTGCTTAAGTATGGAAGTGCATTGCTGCCATAAATAAAAATAAAAAAATCACGTAATTTAGTGATAGGGATAACTTATGGGGGCTTTTTATAACCATGCTATTTGAGTAGATAAGCTGTAAGTATGATACAGTAACCAGTAAGCACATGTACTGCCCTTGCTCATGAGTAAATCATTTACAAGCTTTGGAAAGACATAACTTTGCAATCACATTTGTCTATGCATAAGGTTTATGCTGTTCTATAAACCAGTTGTTATACTAAATAAATGCTGTTTGTTTTAAAACATATTTTTGGTTGTACCATTCATTTGCTAAGACTATACAAACAAGAAGAAACAAATATCATTGCGAGGAACTGTAGTTCCTCGTATAAGTTATAAAAACTTGTTTCAAACTATCAAGTCTCTATACAGCTCCAAGAGTTTTGCTGATTTCACTATGTTGCAGCGGCAAATCTAAATCACTTAGAATTACCATCTGTACCAGCACCAAAAGTCTGAAACTTTCTTACATCAAAAGTGAAAAAAAAATGTAAATACCTCTGTGGCAAAGTGGTGAGTGATTACAGATGTGTGCAGTGCAGAACGGATACAAAAACAGACAGACAATGATGTCCAGGTGCGAGGGTGTTTATTGAATTAATTAGCAATGTCCAGAGCCTTATGGCGAACATCTGTAAATAATAAATGATGGAAGTGAATACAGCAGCGTGTATCACTTTGTTTGTAAAATCCCTTACTGGTTTGACCCGCAACCAAAAAGCCCAGTTTAACACAACAACACTAAACACAAAACACAAACACAGTTCTTAGTGATAGTGAATAAGTGCTTGTGGTATATTTACAGTTCTCTGTGAAATGCAGGGGTGAAAGTGATGTCCCGGTTTATGCTGGCTTTCGCTACAGCTATGGATCGTGCTACTGGTAGTCTATTAAAAAACAGACAACAGTTAACAAGCACTAACAGACACAAGACAAAACTCACGGTTCACAATACAACAGCACAGATACCTTGCAGGTTAAAACACTAACCATTTACCAAGGAACAGATCACTTACACTACACCCCCTATTAATACCCCCGCTCATGACCCCTAGGTTAACAAGCACATCTAAGAACATAAGAACATAAGAAAGTTTACAAACGAGAGGAGGCCATTCGGCCCATCTTGCTCGTTTGGTTGTTAGTAGCTTATTGATCCCAAAATCTCATCAAGCAGCTTCTTGAAGGATCCCAGGGTGTCAGCTTCAACAACATTACTGGGGAGTTGATTCCAGACCCTCACAATTCTCTGTGTAAAAAAGTGCCTCCAATTTTCTGTTCTGAATGCCCCTTTTTCTAAACTCCATTTGTGACCCCTGGTCCTTGTTTCTTTTTTCAGGCTGAAAAAGTCCCTTGGGTCGACACTGTCAATACCTTTTAGAATTTTGAATGCTTGAATTAGGTCGCCACGTAGTCTTCTTTGTTCAAGACTGAACAGATTCAATTCTTTTAGCCTGTCTGCATATGACATGCCTTTTAAGCCCGGAATAATTCTGGTCGCTCTTCTTTGCACTCTTTCTAGAGCAGCAATATCTTTTTTATAGCGAGGTGACCAGAATTGAACACAATATTCAAGATGAGGTCTTACTAGTGCATTGTACAGTTTTAACATTACTTCCCTTGATTTAAATTCAACACTTTTCACAATGTATCCGAGCATCTTGTTAACCTTTTTTATAGCTTCCCCACATTGTCTAGATGAAGACATTTCTGAGTCAACAAAAACTCCTAGGTCTTTTTCATAGATTCCTTCTCCAATTTCAATATCTCCCATATGATATTTATAATGTACATTTTTATTTCCTGCGTGCAGTACCTTACACTTTTCTCTATTAAATGTCATTTGCCATGTGTCTGCCCAGTTCTGAATCTTGTCTAGATCATTTTGAATGACCTTTGCTGCTGCAACAGTGTTTGCCACTCCTCCTACTTTTGTGTCGTCTGCAAATTTAACAAGTTTGCTTACTATACCAGAATCTAAATCATTAATGTAGATTAGGAATAGCAGAGGACCTAATACTGATCCCTGTGGTACACCGCTGGTTACCACACTCCATTCTGAGGTTTTTCCTCTAATCAGTACTTTCTGTTTTCTACATGTTAACCACTCCCTAATCCATGTACATGTGTTTCCTTGAATCCCAACTGCGTTCAGTTTGAGAATTAATCTTTTGTGCGGGACTTTGTCAAAAGCTTTCTGGAAATCTAAATAAACCATGTCATATGCTTTGCAATTATCCATTATGGATGTTGCATCCTCAAAAAAATCAAGCAAGTTAGTTAGGCACGATCTCCCTTTCCTAAAACCATGTTGACTGTCTCCCAGTACCCTGTTACCATATAGGTAATTTTCCATTTTGGATCTTATTATAGTTTCCATAAGTTTGCATATAATAGAAGTCAGGCTTACTGGTCTGTAGTTACCTGGTTCAGTTTTGTTTCCCTTTTTGTGGATCGGTATTACGTTTGCAATTTTCCAGTCTGTCGGTACCACCCCTGTGTCAAGAGACTGCTGCATGATCTTGGTTAGCGGTTTGTAAATTACTTCTTTCATTTCTTTGAGTACTACTGGGAGGATCTCATCCGGCCCAGGGGATTTGTTTATTTTAAGAGCTCCTAGTCCCTTTAACACTTCTGCCTCAGTTATGCTAAAGTTATTTAAAACTGGACAGGAACTGGATGACATGTGGGGCATGTTGTCAGTATCTTCCTTTGTAAAAACTTGTGAAAAGTAATCATTTAACATATTTGCTTTTTTTTTTTTTCTTCATCTACGATTTTGCCATTTGTATCTCTTAAACATTTAATCTCCTCTTTGAATGTTCTCTTGCTGTTGTAATATTGGAAAAAAAAACATTTTGGAATTGGTTTTAGCTCCCTTAGCAATGTTCATTTCTATTTCTTTCTTGGCCTTTCTAACTTCCTTTTTGACTTGCGTTTGCAGTTCTGTGTACTCTTTCTGTGTACTTTTTTTTTGGTCCTTTTTTAATGCTCTGTAAAGTGCCTTTTTTCGCTGAATAATTGCCAAAATTTTTTTTAATTGATCTATTAAACCATTTTGGCAATTTAGTTTTACATTTAGATTTGTCTACTTTAGGGATATAATTGTTTTGATACAAATGCCTCTAGTACTACATTTTTGAAGAACAACCACAGTTTTAAATAACTTTAGCATAACTGAGGCAGAAGGTTAAAGGGGAGCTCTTAAAATAAACAAATCCCCTGGGCCGGATGAGACCAAAGAAATGAAAGAAGTAATTTACAAACCGCTAACCAAGACAGGGGTTGTACCGAGACTGGAAAATTGCAAACGTAATACCGATCCACAAAAAGGGAAACAAAACTGAACCAGGTAACTACAGACCAGTAAGCCTGACTTCTATTATATGCAAACTTATGGAAACTATAATAAGAGCCAAAATGGAAAATTACCTATATGGTAACAGGGTACTGGGAGACAGTCAACATGGTTTTAGGAAAGGGAGATCGTGCCTAACTAACTTGCTTGATTTTTTTGAGGATGCAACATCGATAATGGATAATTGCAAAGCATATGACATGGTTTATTTAGATTTCCAGAAAGCTTTTGACAAAGTCCTGCACAAAAGATTAATTCTCAAACTGAACGCAGTTGGGATTCAAGGAAACACATGTACATGGATTAGGGAGTGGTTAACATGTAGAAAACAGAAAGTACTGATTAGAGGAAAAACCTCAGAATGGAGTGTGGTAACCAGTGGTGTACCACAGGGATCAGTATTAGGTCCTCTGCTTTTCCTAATCTACATTAATGATTTAGATTCTGGTATAGTAAGCAAACTTGTTAAATTTGCAGACGACACAAAAAGTAGGAGGAGTGGCAAACACTGTTGCAGCAGCAAAGGTCATTCAAAATGATCTAGACAAGATTCAGAACTGGGCAGACACATGGCAAATGACATTTAATAGAGAAAAGTGTAAGGTACTGCACGCAGGAAATAAAAATGTACATTATAAATATCATATGGGAGATACTGAAATTGGAGAAGGAATCTATGAAAAAGACCTAGGAGTTTTTGTTGACTCAGAAATGTCTTCATCTAGACAATGTGGGGAAGCTATAAAAAAGGCTAACAAGATGCTCGGATACATTGTGAAAAGTGTTGAATTTAAATCAAGGGAAGTAATGTTAAAACTGTACAATGCACTAGTAAGACCTCATCTTGAATATTGTGTTCAGTTCTGGTCACCTCGCTATAAAAAAGATATTGCTGCTCTAGAAAGAGTGCAAAGAAGAGCGACCAGAATTATTCCGGGCTTAAAAGGCATGTCATATGCAGACAGGCTAAAAGAATTGAATCTGTTCAGTCTTGAACAAAGAAGACTACGTGGCGACCTAATTCAAGCATTCAAAATTCTAAAAGGTATTGACAGTGTCGACCCAAGGGACTTTTTCAGCCTGAAAAAAGAAACAAGGACCAGGGGTCACAAATGGAGATTAGAAAAAGGGGCATTCAGAACAGAAAATTGGAGGCACTTTTTTACACAGAGAATTGTGAGGGTCTGGAATCAACTCCCCAGTAATGTTGTTGAAGCTGACACCCTGGGATCCTTCAAGAAGCTGCTTGATGAGATTTTGGGATCAATAAGCTACTAACAACCCAAACGAGCAAGATGGGCCGAATGGCCTCCTCTCGTTTGTAAACTTTCTTATGTTCTTATGTTCTTATTCTTCTGTGGGTGTTTTCTCTATTTTACTCCAATCTACATCTGTTAGTCTCTGTTTCATACCTTCATAGTTTGCCTTTCTAAAATTGTAAACCTTAGCTTTAGTCATTTCTTTTGGGGATTTAAAAAACACTTCAAATGAGACCATGTTGTGGTCTGAGTTTGCCAGTGGTTCTCTGACCTCTGTTTTAGTTATTCTATCTTCGTTATTTGAAAAGACTAAATCAAGGCATGCCTCCCCTCTAGTGGGTGCCTTCACAAATTGTGTTAGGAAGCAGTCATTTGTCATTTCCACCATTTCTATTTCATCCTTCGCGCTACCCACCGGGTTTTCCCATTTTATTTGGGGGAAGTTGAAATCCCCCATTAGTATGGCTTCTCCTTTGCTACACACATTTCTAATGTCATTGTATAACAGATTATTGTGCTCACCGTCTGAATCTGGCGGTCTATAGCATGCTCCTATTATTATGCCTTTTGAATTTTTGTCCGTTATTCTGACCCATATTGATTCGGTTTTATTTTCTTTGTCCAGGTTTAACACCTGGGCTTCAAGACTGTTTCTTATGTATAGCGCTACCCCTCCTCCTCTTCTGTCCTGCCTGTCTTTCCTATACAGTGTATACCCACAAATATTAAATTTGTCCCCATCACTCTCAGACAACCACGTTTCTGTAACACCTATCACATCATAGTTACCTGTTAGTGCAGTAGCTTCAAGTTCGAACATCTACCAATCATGTGATTCCACATGCTGGTCAACGTCAAAATAAACCAGGGCATGCAAGCAGTTTGATATCCACAGCCCTATTACAAAAAAAAAATGACTGTTGTTTGAATTTGCAACATGAGTTCCTTGAAAAGCACATGGCCTTAGCACGCTGAGCCACTGGGCTGTTGTTGAAATCTGTTAATTTTTTAAGCTTAGATCCATGCCTATCCTGCTTTTGCCGAAAACCTGAAGGCTCTGCTCGATTCTAGAAATTTTCTATTTCTTTTATGAAAATATCCAGTTTCCTGTTTGGTACATACCATAGAATGGAATTGTACACAAGAGTGGCAAGATTTATACTAAAGTGATACAAGTTACTGAGTTAGTGTTACTGTGTTTGTTTGTTACAAAGTTAAGTGAAGGGTCTGCCCAGCCTGAACAGTTTTGTTTAAACTATTGTTTTGGCCCTTGTGCCAGTTATTTTGTAAGTGTATTGTGTGTGAGATTTGTGTTTTGTTTGACATTTTAATTTGATAAAAATTTGATTTGATAGTTGATTAAACAGTGCAGCAGCGCTTTTCACTGCAGTTTACTGTCTCTGAGTCTCTGTCCTCCCAGCTATCCTACCACACGTGGTGTCAGCAGTGGGATAGCACCCCCTAGAGACTCGGAGTGGGACTGTAGTTTAAAAAAAACAAAAACAAAAACATTTTATTTATTTATTTATTTTTTTAATATGGAGCTGGCCCAGGAGGTTGAGGATGACAGCTTTGAGTTTTTTTTGAAGAGCCTTGCGGCGGAGTTGTGCCCCGGCTGTGGGGCGTATGGACACACAGTGGCTATCTGCCCCACGCAGTATGAGGAGGAGGAGCTGCCATCCCGAGAGCCAGAGAGGAAGGAGTTGCTGTCCCGAGAGCCAGAGAGGGAGGAGCTGCCGTCCCGAGAGCCAGAGAGGGAGGAGCTGCCGTCCCGAGAGCCAGAGAGGGAGGAGCTGCCGTCGCCTCACAAGGGTCTGCTGCCGTCGTCGCCTGTGGTCAATGCAGGCTTCGCTTTGCTTGGGGTCGCTGCCAGCCCTTCATAGCAGCAGGGAATACTGTGGCCAGTGCTGCACAAACGGGTGCTACCGGTTACGAAGAAGGGGGGGAGGCGAGGAGACCACCTCCACCACAGCCCTGACCACCACCCCTGGAAACCAGTACGGCGTCAGGTAGTGTGCTCCCTTGCCGCAACGTTGTGGTTCCCGTGTCGGAATGCCCAGAGCTCCCTTCGCTGGTCCTAACTCCCAGGTCGCAGCATTGCCAGGCACAGTTGCTTGACTGCTCCCCTACTCCGTGCCACCTGGACTTGCAGACGTCACGATGTGAGGATCGGACATCGCGTGTGCTCCCCCTGTTCCTCACTTTGTTCCCCCTGAAGCTCCAGATGTTGCTGCGCAGTTCCGCAGTCGCACACCTCTGCCTGCCATTGCTTGCCCCCGGTCGCTAGCCTGCGCTCCAGTTGCCCTGGTCAAGCCGTCTGGGTCCCCCTTTGTTGGTTTGCGGTCCCTTCCAGAGGATGCCAGAGGGACCAACCCATCCCCAAGCCCGCCCGCAGGAAGGGGCAAAGATTAAAGTTTGTGGACTTGAGGGAGGGTGGTTGGCTTTCAAGGGGGAGGGGGGGGGTGTGGCCGTGGGGCCATGTGTGCTACGCCCAAGGGGGGGGCGAATGTGGCAGGGCAGGGCCCTGTTTGTAAATATTGTTGTGTGGTGTTTTGGTGGTGGTTGGCAGGGATGGGGTTAATTTCCTATCCCTGCCAAAATACATGTGAGAATGTGGCTGGAGCTAATTGAATAATTGATAATTAGGCTCCAGCCACATTCTATAAAAAGGGGGAAATTAGTTTGTTTGGTGGAGGTCTTTTGGGGTGAGTGTTACTGTGTTTGTTTGTTACGAAGTTCAGTGAAGGCTCTGCCCAGCCTGAACTTTAGCTTTGTTTAAACTTTTGTTTTGGCCCTTGTGCCAGTTATTTTGTAAGTGTATTGTGTGTGAGATTTGGGTGGATGCCTCCCATTTCTCCTAGAAGGGACTTTTCAGGATCCCTGGGCTGGAGACTTTCCCCACAGTTTCCAGGCAGGGACTTCCCAGGATCTCTGGGCTGGGGAGTTTCCCCACAGCTGCCAGGCAGGGACTTTCCAGGATCCCTGGGCTGGGGACTTTCCCCACAGTTTCCAGGCAGGGACTTCCCAGGATCTCTGGGCTGGGGAGTTTCCCATCACCATCTGCCTGTACTTTCCCTCACCAACTGTCAGGCAGGGTATTTCCAGCCATGTGGATTGGCTGGGGTGGGCACTGCCTCCCTCCAGCTCCCCTATGAAAGGGGCTGTGAACAGGACCTTGAGGTTAGCCTGGAGAAGAAGGAACTGTTACAAGAATCTGGATTGTTTAAACTGGTTATTTTGTTCAATTTATTTATGTGAGAATAAACCAAGTGTTTACTTTAAGTAACTCCACTTTGTGCACTTCTTGATATTGCTAAATATATATATATATATATATATATATATATATATATATATATATATATATATATATATATATATATATATATATATATATATATATATGAATATTGAATAACACATTAAATATGTGTGTTTTTTTTTGTAATTAACTTGAATGTTATGGTTTAACATTAAAAAGGCTAAGTGTCTTGCTGTATCAAATCCAGCCAGAATAAGCACACTGTTGTGAAGTGAATATTTCCAAAAACAAAATTTGATTAAAGTAGAAAGGTGACTGTGGCAGGCTGGCGAGTGAATAGAAGCCCAGAGACAATCTGCAGTTTCAAAAAAAAAAATACTAATTTTATTATAAAAAAACAAAAATAAAGTGCACAAGGGCAAAAACACCAAACACCAAACACCAAACACCAAACACCAAACACCAAACACCAAACACCAAACACCAAACACCAAACACCAAACACCAAACACCAAACACCAACCTGCTTCCTCAGCTCCCTCCTCCCAAATGAGATGCAGAGACCTCCTTTTATGTCAGGTGGCTGGGCGCTGATTGATCGTTAATTAACCTAATCAACTAATCAACCCCAGCCACCTGAACATAATAAAACCCAGGCAGGTAGGGGAAATTAACCCCATCCCTGCCAATTTAAAAAGGGCAGAGCTTTGCTCTGCCACAGTGACATTTATATCTTGCAGTAAAAAATGACTTTTAGCAAAATGCTTACATGTTCGTGTTTAGTGCAGTTGTCTGTTCATGTTAATCAGCTGCCAGACAGCTTGTTGATGGGCACTCACTATATGATATAAACACACTCAATAGGTCTGGAGTAGGGAATCCAATTTCAGACACTTCCCAGTCCAGGAGTTATTGATTGTCATTATTACTATTATTATTTTTTAAATCCATTTTGCAATAATAATAATACCGTGATTTTTGCTTTTATTAGCCTAATAATTAGTACATGTGTAGGCTAATGCAATTACTCGACAAAGGAGATCTTCAACGAATTAGTCAGAAAACACATACGAATTGCAAGTAAAGATATCACAGTCTTGTATGCTCCAGCTCCAGCGCAGTGATTTCACTGTCTAAGTAGGGCGGCACAGCTGCCTGCTAAACTCAATAATACTGTTATTTAACTTAGATAAAACACAGTGAACTGATTAAACTAAACTACAAACACTGAACATTTAAACTCCAGAAAGCAAACATACCTAGTAAATACTACACATTTTTAAAAGAAGCAACATCATACAATTATTTTTTTTTCATCTTTTTACCCTATAGACTGCAGAACCACCGCCCTGCTGTTTAAATATGTAATTTAGCCACGTGTGCGCTCAACGCTCACTCACTGTCAGCAGCCGGTTGGGTGTTTATAGTTAACCTCACCCAACAGAAAGGAAATGTACACCAGTACAGCTATGGTTTTATTTGAAAGGAGATTCAACATTGTTAATTCGACTGCTAAGTTGCAAAGTACTACAATGTGGTAAAAAAAATTAAACATAAAAATAAAAATCCATTGTCCGCCATTATAGGATTTTACTTGCGTACCCCCTGAGGAGCGCTCGGGTACCCCAATGGGTATGCATACCCCATTTTGAAAACCGTTGGTCTATAGAAAGGGTTAGACTAACTTAGTCTCGTACCTATTATCCTCTAGAGGGCAGCAGCAGTTATTTTTGGGTTCAGTGCAATTGAGACCTTTTTTAGTATGCAGCTGGGGACTAACTTGGAGAAAAGATCCTCAAGCAAGTTCAGAAGCATTTAACCTAGAAAGGAAGGGGGGAGAAATCAACAAAAAAAAAACAGAAGGGAGACTGCATCAAAACAAGGACAACAACTCAGGTAAGACAACCATTAAATTTATTTATCTAAATGCTAGAAGTATCAGAAACAAAATTTTAGAACTTGGAGCTACTGCATTAACAAGTAACTATGATGTGATAGGTGTTACAGAAACTTGGTTGTCTGAGAGTGATGGGGACAAATACAATATTTGTGGGTATACACTGTATAGCAAAGATAGGCAGGACAGAAGAGGCGGAGGGGTAGCGCTATACATAAGAAACAGACCTGAAGCCCAGGTGTTAAACCTGAACAAAGAAAATAAAACCAAATCAATATGGGTCAGAATAACGGACAAAAATTCAAAGGGCATAAAAATATGAGCATGCTATAGACCGCCAGATTCAGACGGTGAGCAAAATAATCTGTTATACAATGACATTAGAAATGCGTGTAGCAAAGGAGAAGCCATACTAATGGGGGATTTCAACTTCCCCCTTATAAAATGGGAAAACCTGGTGGGTAGCACGACGGACGAAATTGAAATGATGGAGATGACAAATGACTGCTTCCTAACACAATTTGTCAAGGCACCAACTAGAGGGGAGGCATGCCTTGATTTAGTCTTTTCAAAAAACAAAGACAGAATAACTAAAACATAGGTCAGAGAACCACTAGCAAACTCTTTAAAACCCCCAAAAGTAAAAACTAAAGCTAAGGTTTACAATTTTAGAAAAGCAAACTATGAAGGTATGAAACAGAGACTAACTGAAGTAGATTGGAGTAAAATAGAAAAAACATCCACAGAAAAAGGATGGCTGTTCTTCAAAAATGTAGTATTAGAGGCGCAAAACAATCACATCCCTAAAGTAGACAAATCTAAATGTAAAACTAAATTGCCAAAATGGTTTAATAGATCAATTTAAAAAAAATATTCAGCAAAAAAAGGCACTTTACAGAGCGTTAAAAAGATACCATAAACAAAGTACACAGAAAGAGTACAGGAACTGCAAACGCAAGTCAAAAAGGAAGTTAGAAAGGCCAAGAGAGAAATAGAAAGGAATATTGTTAAGGGGGCTAAAACCAATTCCAAAATGTTTTTCCAGTATTACAACAGCAAGAGAACATTCAAAGAGGAGGTTAAATGTCTAAGAGGTACAAATGGCAAAATCATAGATGAAGAAAAAAAAAAATATATATATATTAAATGATTACTTTTCATAAGTTTTTACAAAGGAGGATGCGGACAACATGCCCCACATGTCAACCAGTTCCTATCCAGTTTTAAATAACTTTATCATGACCAAGGCAGAAGTGTTAAAGGGACCAGGAGCTCTTAAAATAAACAAATCCCCTGGGCCGGATGATATCCTCCCATTAGTACTCAAAGAAAGGAAATAAGTTATTTACAAACCGCTAACCAAGATCATGCAATAGTCTCTTGACACAGGGGTTGTACCAACAGACAGGAAAATTGCAAATGTAATAGTGATCCACAAAAAGGGAAACAAAACTGAACCAGGTAACTACAGACCAATAAGCCTGACTTCTATTATATGCAAACTTATGGAAACTATAATAAGATCCAAATTGGAAAATTACCTATATGGTAACAGTATCCTGGGAGATCGTGTCTAACTAACCTGCTTGATTTTTTTGAGGATGCAACATCGATAATGGATAATTGCAAAGCATATGACATGGTTTATTTAGATCTCCAGAAAGCTTTTGACAAAGTCCCGCATAAAAGATTCATTCTCAAAATGAACGCAGTAGGGATTCAAGGAAACACATGTACATTGATTAGGGAGTAGCTAACATGTAGAAAACAGAAAGTACTGATTAGAGGAGAAACCTCAAAATGGAGTGAGGTAACCAGTGGCGTACCACAGGGATCAGTATTAAGTCCTCTGCTATTCCTAACCTACATTAATGATTTAGATTCTGGTATAGTAAGCAAACTTGTTAAATTTGCAGACGACACAAAAATAGAAGGAACGGCAAACACTGTTGCAGCAGCAAAGGCCATTTAAAGTGATCTAGACAATATTCAGAACTGGGCAGACACATGGCAAATGACATTTAATAAAGAAAAGTGTAAGGTACTGCACACAGGAAATAAAAATGTGCATTATAAATATCATATGGGAGATACTGAAATTGAAGAAGAAATCTATGAAAAAGACCTAGGAGTTTTCACTGACTCAGAAATGTCTTTATCTAGACAATGTGGGGAAGCTATAAAAAAGGGCAACAAGATGCTCGGATACATTGTGAAAAGTGTTGAATTTAAATCAAGGGAAGTAATGTTAAAACTGTACAATGCATTAGTAAGACTCATCTAGAATATTGTGTTCGGTTGTGGTGCAGACAGGCTAAAATAATTTAATCTAGTCAGTCTTGAACAAAGAAGACTACGCTGCAACCTAAGTCAAGCATTCAAAATTCTAAAAGGTATTGACAATGTCGACCTAAGGGACTTTTTTGACCTGAAAAAAGAAACAAGGACCAGGGGACACAAATGGAGATTAGACAAAGGGGCATTCAGAACAGAAAATAGGAGGCACTTTTTTACACAGAGAATCGTGAGGGTCTGGAATCAACTCCCCAGTAATGTTGTTGAAGCTGACACCCTGGGATCCTTCAAGAAGCTGCTTGATGAGATTCTGGGATCAATAACTATTAACAACCAAACAAGCAAGATGGGCCGAATGGCCTCCTCTTGTTTTTAAACTTTCTTATGTTCTTATGCTCTTAACTTGGTCTGCCAAGTTTGTTGCAATTGGTACTTAACTTGTGTACTAGTTTAGTACGAAGCTGCGTACGCCTATTGCCACTAGACAAGTTATAGTTGTACATCGACTTTTTGATTAACCACATTGGTGTGTAGTTTATCTTCATTTGTCCAATGTGACTAGTGTTTGAGTGTGTTGCTTTTTTGGTTTGGTAAATGAAAGGCACTGAAAGGATGAAAAGTGCAGTTGGTTGTGTACTACATAATGTTAAAACCTTAGTAGTTTGTTTATTTATTGGTTGTGTGTGTTTCATATTTCTGTCACACCATAATACCTGCCAGCACTGTAAATGTTGGCATTTGAAGTGTTATTTAATTTCTTTTTTTTAACAATTATTTTTGTTAGTTTTCCCATTTTTGGAAATAGGGCCCGATCTTCGATCTTTGCGCAATGAACCTTGGTTGTTAATCTCACCTCCTGACCTGTGAGGGCGCTAAGCAGCGAAAGTAGGATCCTTTGGACGGGCTGGTCTGACAGTTCTTTCCAAGGGTCGGGAAGTCGGTCAGTCTGGAAGAAGGCGAGACTCCGTTGCAAGAACGTATTGACCTGGAAGGGAAACGACGTAGCAGCTGCAGATTGTAGAGACAACCAAGGGGTCATACATGATGGCATAAAAGGGGCCAGAGAATCGCAATCTACTCCTTCGCTTGGTTTTTGTGTTAGAGACTAGAAGGACTGTGAGAGACCCAGAAAAACGTGTGTTTAGAGAATATTCGTAAGTGTTTTGTTTTGTTTGTGTCTGTTACTAATTGTCTGTGTTTGTAATCCAGAGCTGTCGCCTTTGGCCAGCACAAAACTGGATCAGCACTTCACCACAGTCACTATAAATAATTGTTATCACCCACCAAAAGCACTAGTGCACGCCCCCGGACTGGTGACTGTGGCAAGCATTATTGTGGGGCGGATAACATGTGTGTATTATTTGGGCTGCAATCCCTGTTTCTGTTCTCCGTGTCTTACACATTGCTGTGTATAGCCGGAGCTTATTATTTGGTCCCCAGATCAGGATTTACAAAATAAACTTATTTTTTTCCAAACCGGATTACAATTGTCTGTCTGTGATTGTTCCTGCACTGCATCACCTCTGCACATGTTCACAATCAGCAGCCACTTTGCCACACATGGAGACTATGTTTTCTGTTGGAAAGATCTGAAAAAAACAGATTCATTGTAGTTTATTTTGCAAGTCTTAGTGACATAGAAAACAGTCATGTGACCTTTATCAGAAATCAGATGCCTTATTGCTATTCTGCTTTCCTTTGATGGTGCAAGCAAGGCATTTAATCATCCAAAACATGCTTGCTTGGACCTTTCGTTGCCAGGTGGGGTTCTTTTCCATACGATTATGTTAGATCTTTAGTTAAAATTTGATTTTGTTTCATCAGATTCATCTGAAAACTCTAAACATAAATAAAAAAAGCTAATCCTAAAAAATCATTAAACTGAAGATCACTGGCCACCCATAATCAAAACTGCTTTCCTCCTAGATCAGTGGTCCTCAAAGTAATTTGGACATGGATATAAATTGATCTTACTTGGCTGTTTGCGGGCATGCTGACTATTGCATGGGTTATCTTAAACACTGCCTATATATATATATATATATATATATATATATATATATATATATATATATATATATTTAAGAGTTTTAGTGGGAGTTATTCTTGGCTCATTCTGATAAGGCCAAGTCTCAGGCAGTAATTGTGCGTGCTGCACTTATTCTTGAAATAATTTATATAAAATATATAATGCAAATATTTTTAAATAGCATGTTTACACAGATAATCATGAATAAACTAAAATAAAAAAGGATAGAAAGCATCTCACTTTGTTTCAATTTGGTGTTAACATTACTCTGTTTTAAAGATCGCTCATCTCCAAGTACAATTATTCAGAGAACGTGGATTCGTAACAAAATCTAATACGGTGTTTCCCTTGTCTGGTGAAATTAAAAAAATATAGAGAGAGAAAATTAAATTCTAAATACTGAAATGTACAAACACTTTGCCTCAGCTCATGAATGATTGGACAGCTGTCAGATCTTTCACTTTCCCATTGGCTACTCAATCGCCTTTCATTGTCATGCAAAATACTGTGAACACCCTCTGCTTTCTTATGATTGGACAGCTGCGTAAAACTTGGCAGATATTTGACTCTCCTATTGTTTAAACTTATTGTCAGTGCCTGCAACTGAAACAGACACAGTTTCTGTCCCACCCAGCTAGCTTTTGATTGGGCTACTGCAGAGAAAATGCAGATATTCAATTGATTGATGGTATCGCAGAGGCCTTTGGGAAAAAAAAAAAAGTTGTAATTACAAGCACAGAACAAGCGAGCAGCACTGTGACGCTTTTGTTGGAAAACGTGTTTAAAGCTTTATTTATTTTCCCACGCTACGACCCACCATAAATGTGTTCTGACCCATAATTTATTAACAGCTGCTGCAGGCACGATGGCCTGGCTTCACAGGCACGAATTTGAGGACCACTGTTCTAGACTGTTGTGGCAAACACAGTAAATCGATACTGTTCTTTTAAAAGAAGAAAATAAATTGCTGTATAATAAAAGCTGAGCAGGGAGCTTGGTCAGGGAGGCTTGCTAGTGGTCACTGTGGGTGCTGTATGGAGGTTGGTGGTTTCAGTTCCTGTTTGTCATGCAGACCATGAAGCAAGGCATTGTGTGATGTCATCAGGAAGTTTGGAGCTGAGGGCTGTGAGTGCAAGGGTGGAGTGTCTGTGTTCGAACAAAAACAAAACTGTTCTATGTTGTCAGCGGCTGCATGAGGAAAAGACTGCATTCCTAAATTCAACGCTAAGAAGCAACAACTCTCAAAATCATTCCTAAACTCACCGTTGAGAGCTAGTGACAGGCAACGTTGGCTCAAAGCTGACTCAACAAACTCACTGACTCTCAGAGCTGGTGAGCTGCTCAACAGAAAGATGGTGACACCCACAAAAATAATGAATGGGATTTAAATGTAGATACTGATACCACAATCCGTCGCCAAAACGGTACAACACACACACGCACACACACACACACACACACACACACACACACACATAATTATTTTATTTATGTATAGCAAATAAAACACAGCAAATATAACAACTTCACTAAAACATATGCAACATATTTAATACAAACTTGTATTTAAGATTAAGATTCTTTTTAGATTAAGAATCACTCATTTTAAATTGTACCGTTTAGTTCAGGAGTGCAATGAAAAGTTCCTAAATACCCGGAAGTGTTGTGACATCAGTAATGTTTTTGTTGAGTCAACGCTCAACAGTACCGTTGGATTTAGGTACGCACACAAGTTTTAACTAAACCACTTGCTGAGTGTTTGGAATAAACTGTGTGCCTGAAGCCGGATGAACAGACTGGTTAACTAGCCTGTTCGTTCCAGTGGAACAGGTCGTACAGTTTTTGAATATTGTTGACTTGGTTTTAAATCATTAAAAGGACTCCCTCATGATCGTTTAGCCGGTTGTTAAAGGACAACAGACTTTTCTGTGACTTTGGTTAAATATCCAATACAGTCTCTGCAAGGAAGAGTAAACAACTTTAACACAGTTGACTTGCAGCATACTAAATAAACACTACTTTGTTAACAATGCTAAGTTTATGTTCTGCTGGAAAACTATTCCTTTATTCTCTAATTGCTACAGTATTACTAAAGAGTTGTCTTTGGTAACATAATGGTAAAGTTAGTCTGTCTATTGGAAAGACCATGTTTAAAGCAGGTTTCCAATAACAAATCCTCGACAACCCACCTCCACTGGGTAAACCTGGATTCTCCATCCTCACTGTTCCGCATCAGCAGCCAGTTGAGTGTACCGAAGTATTTTCCTTTCATACGTCTCATCCACAGCTTCCTCCCATGGCACTGTTAACTCTACCAAGTGAACAAGACATGCTGATCCAGACCACAAGACTATCAGGCCAGAGGTTAGTGGTGGCAATCTCAGGTGGGAAAATAAACTGTTTTGCAACATCTGCCAGCATTTTCCAGTCTCTAGCACCTTCCAGTAATCCTAGATGAGTTTTGGTTTTAATACCTTTTCTTGGTGGTTGCTCTCCTGGACAGAGGAATGTTGTTCTTCGCGCATCATATATTGCTGGAATTGGTGACAACATGTTGGTTATGCAGCACTTGTCTTCCAATGCTAAGGCCAAACATTGCAGCACCTGGTCATGACGCAAAGTAAACCATCCTTGGCTAAGACCAACCTTATATCCTGTCAAAATGTGTCAATGTAGCTAGCAATGAACACAAAGGACATGACAGATCATGTCTTACCCATAGATTAAGGTTCTGTGGAGATGGGAGAACATCATATGTTGACCTGATGATGAAACTGATCCTTCTCTGTTCCATTGTCCATAGCTCTTGCCAGCCAATCTTGCGTTGTTCCACACTCTCCCATCTCGTCCATGCTCCATACTTGGCCTGGGAAACTGCCCTTATGCATCTCATCCTCTCCTCCTGCTTTTGCACCTCATTGACTACCAACTTCCTTCGTTGAGCTGGGGATTGTGCCATGTAGGAGGAGCTGAACTGAGATCTAGGCCTCCTCTTCCATGCTGTACTTGCCCCATAATATCAGTGATTTTGGTAACCAAAACTGTTTTCCATCCAGACTATTACAATACATCATTCTTACAAAATAGCAAAAGGCAGAAAGACTAAACAAACTGTCTATGGTTGTGTAGCAGGGCAGCACATTATTAAAAAGGACCAGGGCAAAGCCCCTCATTTATATTTGTTGTTGTTAATTATGATATAGATATAGTATATATATATAATATAGATATGATATGTCGGGAAATAATATACTACCTGCATCGACACGAGACAAAAATAACAAAAGTAAATTGCGCAAAGATCGTCTCCACTACTTTAAACCGTCGATAGGAGACGGTCATAATTAATTTTTGGTACATCTCTTCACTGTCATCCATGGTCTGTGACAATTTATATAGTATATATTATATATATAATATATATATATATATATATATATATATATATATATATATATATATATATATATATATTAGTTCTTAGATGATCCCGTATATGACAGCACAAGTAGGAAGGGTGGATAACTGGAGGTTAATATGATGTTATCTGCTCTTTTTTTTGTTTTGTTATTGTTTTTCATTTAAACGTGTTCTAGCAGAGGTGAATTTGGCAGCTCATCCTCTGCCAGTAGTAATTAAAAACCATGTATAGAAGGTGACCATCTCCTGAATTAATTAAGTGATTAACTTGTTGCTAATTGGGAGATGGTCACCTGCATAAAAGCCTTCAGCTGTCTGCACTCTGTGTGGGTGTGAGAACAGGAGTCTGTCTGCACTCTGTGTGGGTGTGAAAACGGGAGTGAGATAGGAGAACGAAATATAAAGTAAGACCAAGAATAGACAGGATCAGTGAAGGCGGTTGCCCAGTCTGACCTGGGGTTTTGGTGTGTGTTTACTGTTTGTGGTTTGTTTTGTTTGAACCTTTTATTTTGCTCTGTGAGCAGTGTTTTTGTTAAAATATTTTATTTATTTTTGTTTAAAAATAAACAGCGCCGCAGCACCTTTGCAACCGCAGTATTCTGACAGCACCACATGGCTACCCTGTCACAGGTTGCCATAATACAGCCTGTTTTTTACAGTAAAAAGCACTACTTCAGCAGTTCTTAGATGATCCCGTATATGACAGCACAAGTAGGAAGGGTGGATAACTGGAGGTTAATATGATGTTATCTAGAAATCTCTTTTTTTTGTTTTTTTCGTTTTTTGTTCTTGTCATTTAAACACTGTTGAATATTCTGCTATTATTAATAACCAAGTTCCTCCTTGCTGGTGTTATGTAAGCGTGTACTGCAGATTTGCTATCTGGGTGTTGTCCAGATGTTTTCTAGCTGACGTGAGTTGAAAAAAAAAGGAGGTGCGAGTTAATTTCCTGGAAACATTTAGTAACAGCACCCAGACACACACATTCCTACAAACATTTGGACAAGCTAAAACAGCCATCATGTAAATACATAATTAAATGTAATATTTTTTTAAGTAACTGTATTAATCTGTTTTAAGTCAGTTTTTATGGTGCAGTAGGGGATTTTGAAAGTATACTGTATCCTTTACAACACTGATTAACATACCATACTATAAAAAAGCATACAACATTGACTTATAGCCGAAGTCTATGATAGTTTGCTGCTACTATGTAGTATAGAAAAAATATATTTAGTTTAGTCTTTATTGGAACTAACAGATCCTGTGCCTTGGTCACAAAACTTAAGATGGTTTGTTTTAAGTACTGTTTAACCTAAAGGAATGAAAAAAAAAAACATATGGCAGATAAATACTAGTAACGGAGTATGTGCGCGCTTGTTGTTTCACTTTACTACAGATTACTAAGTCTGTTTGAAATCTTCAACTGTGTTGCTAGTTCTACTTTACTTATGCCTGTATGTATACTTGCTGTGATAAGTACTCAGAAGACAGCCACTAAAAAAGAATAAACTCAGCTTGATTGTCGAAACTGTGTCTTGTTATTTCACTGACTCGGTGACCCTGAAGGTCCAGCACAACTTACTATGGGGAGAACTCTCCTGAAGTGGTCCAGAACTCTACACACTGCAGAGGTGAAATGACCCAGGGAGTACATGTGCAAGCAGATAACCTCAGAATGAAGCATAGAAACAGTTTCCTAGCCTAGGCTTGAGGTGTGTCAATGGCTCCAAGGGTGTAAGCCTCAGGCCACTTAGAAAAGTAATCCATGGTGACCAGAATGAACAAGTTTCCCACTGCAGACAGGGGAAAGGGGCCCAAAACATCGATGGCCATCCATTCCACTGGCGTGCCCAACTGATAGTGCTTAGGGGGGGGGCATGTAACTGTCCAGATGTCCCCTTCCGGGCGGTTCAGGCATCACACCTCCGGACGTACATCTCTACCTTTGTCTGGCAGTGGCCCCAGTAACAGAAAGCCCTCAACTTCTGCAAGGTCTTGGTCACCCTGAAGTGCCCAGCTGCTGGAGTCCCATGCACGGCCAACACCTGCCAGCAGCCTGCCCCTCTAGCTCCTTAAACTGCAGTAGCCACAGCAGCAACGCATGGTCCATCTGGATGGTGAAGTGCAGCCCGTACAGATAAGATCGGAACTGGCGGGCGGCCATGACAGCGGTCAGTAACTCCTGGCGGGTGATGCAGTAATTGTGCTCTGTCTTTTGCGGGCCTGACTAGTAGCCGAGCACCTGTTCCCCTCCAGGGCCTTTCTGGGATAGGACGTCCACAATTCCCACATCGCTGCCATCAGTGTCCAGGATGGATGGTAAGTCAAGGTTAGGATAAGCCAGCATGGGGGCATTGGCCAGTGCGTTGCGCAGTTCTGGGAATGCACCCTCACACTGCTCTGTTCAGTGGAAACGACAGAACTTCTCAGTGTCTGGTGAAGTGGCCAAGTGATGTCCAGCAAGTGCAGTTGTTTGTCCTCCAATCCGCAGTTGCCACATTGCTTTCCCTCTGGAGCGATGACGTAATGTACAGCAGAGGTGCCCCCTTTCTTGGTGGCCGACTATCACCTAACCCTGGGAATGAATTGTAAGGTCAACCAGTCCAGGGCACTCTGTTCCTTTTACACCTTGTCCTCATATTATCACCAAGAATCATTATTTGGGCATTATCTGTCACAGGTTAATTAAACTTTTTAGAACCCCAAGACCTTTTCGTGTTCAGAGTGAGGTTGTCTTGCAAATGAGCCCATCACGATGCAGAACATTCACAAAAACCCGATCTGAAGATCATCACTTGAAAACAAGTAGTGAGCAGCAACATCACGGTGTGTGTTGGTCTTCCAATTAAACTACAGTACCACATTAGCAGTACAGTACACAACACAACAGAATAAAATAACACATTAAACAGCAACCTAAATATTCTTCATTTGTTTAATTGTAACAAATAAACATGGTCTGTGGGTAGAATTGCACACAAGTTTTTTTTTTTTTTTTTTTTTCTAGTTTTACCTAAAGTTTAAAATTATATTTGGGTTGCATTTATACAGTTGCAGACACAAGTATTTGGGCAGTTATAAAAATGAGAAAACTCACAAAGAAAGTGACTTCTATAATTTGTAATTGTGAACGATATAAATTAAAATAGAGATTTAACTTTATAATAAAACAATACATTTACATAACATGCACAAAATGAAAACTGACATGCAAGAACTAAAGTCGTACTTTGACAAAAACTAGTTACCCATACACGGAACTGCGTACAACGTAAAAGGTAATGCAATTTAGCAAAAGATTTAAAAAACAAAAACAACAGCACAGTTTCCAGAATTAAAACAGTATCCAAAGTCAGTATTCAAAATTGCAGAATATAATGCTTCATAAGGCCCAAATGTCACAGTTCACCTGAAAATGAAAATTCACAAAAGCAACTGAAGATCACAGACAAAAAAAATACATCACAGTATCTAAAACTGTTTAATGATTAACTGTTACATTACCGTGGCTTGTCTTGTTTGCTTATTTTGGCTGGAACTGGAGGAAGCGCTGTGTAACTGCACAATAAGAGAATTTGGCAGGCAAGAGAAAAAAAAAACAAAAACAAAAAAAAACGCGGACTGTGATGGATATTCAAATAAATTGTAACATTGAAGAGATGGGCTTTGTATCAGAAAACTGTCTGAAATCTTGTGTGATGGGTAAGTGAATTCATTTGTTACATATATACAGTGGTTTGCAGAAGTATCACCCCCTACCAATAATGTCACATTTTGTTGAATTACAAAGAATGTATGCACAGTTTTTCAAATTAACTTTTTTTTATTCAAAGCTGTAGTGGTTAAACTGAATACTGTTATATGAGGAGAAGGTTAAATGTCAGCAAAACTTGCAAAGAAAATGTACAAAATGAAATTAGTGGTTGCATAAGTATTCAGCCCCTTAAGTCAGCATTTGGTAGAAACACCTTTTGCAGCAATTACTGCTATGAGTTTTTTTTGGATAGGTCTCTACTAGGTTTGCACAATAGGATGGTGACATTTTTGCCCATTCTTCACAGGAAAATTGCTCCAGTTCTAATAAGTTTGTTGGGGATCGTCGATGGACTGCCATCTTCAAGTCTCGCCATAAATTTTTGATTGGATTCAAGTCAGGACTTTACTGGGCCACTCAAGAACATTAATTCTCTTCTTGTTCAACCACTCCAGTATGGCTTTGGCTTTATGCTTTTGGTCATGTCCTGCTGAAATGTGAATTTCCTCCCAGTTTCAGAGTCTTGGCCTGTAGTTTGCACCTTCCATTCTCTCCTCTATCCTGACAAGTTTCCCAGTTCTTGCTGAAGAGCAGCATCCCCATAACATGATGCTGCCACCACCATGCTTGACAGTTGGGATGGTGTTGACTGGGTGATGTGCAGTGTTGGGCTTGCACTAGACGTAACGCTTGGAATTTAGACCGAAAAGTAAAATTTTTGTCTCGTCTGACCACACAACCTTTTTCCACATGTCTGCAGTATCATCTACATGCTATTATACAAACTCCATACGTGCTTTAAGATGAGGCTTTTTGAGTAATGGCTTCTTTCTTGCCACCTGTCCATGCAGGCTAGCTTTGTGTAGGGACCGGCTTATTGTTGATGCGTGAACACTGACTCTCATCTCAGACACAGAACTTTGAAGATCTCACAAGGTCAGAGTGACATCCTGAACCAGTTTCATGTTTGCCCGGCTGCTCAGTTTGGGAGGGTGACCTGATCTGGGTAGTGTCTGGGTGGTATGATGCATCTTCCACTTCTTAACGAAGGACTTCATTGTGCTGAAAGGGATAATCAATGCCTTTCAAATTTTCTTGTACCCTTCTCCTGCTCTGTGCATCTATACCACTTTAACCCTGACTTGTTTCGAAAGCTCCTTAGTCTTCACTATATGAGATGCAGCTTGAAAATCTTTATGTACCAGAAGGAAATTATCTACAAGTTAAACCATTTTGAGAACATACAGGCTGAAACCATTTCACCAATTTTGTGACCTTTCAAACAAATCATTTGCACCTGAGCTGATTTAGGGCTGCAGGAGCAAAGGGGTTGAATACTTATGCAACTGAGATTAATCTGTTTTTCCCTGTAAATCTTATTTAATTATATGCTATATGCATTTTTTAACTTTATCAATGTGGAGTAGTTTGTGTAGCTTCTACATGTAAAGTCTAATTTGAAAGCATCATGGAGTACACTCAGGTGCAAACAAAATGTGAAAACTCTGCAGGGGGGTGAATACTGCAAACTTCTGTATAGTGGAGATTGATTAATACAAGGGTGGAAAAACATGACTGACATGTAACTAAGTGACAGGTATCTGAGTGCTGGCGTCCAGATGGCCCCCGCAGTCAACAGTACAGCCTCGTCAATGGCCCAGGGTTTTGTCAAAATTCCACTTCACCATTAATGGGTATCAAGGGTATCTTGGCTCTGCAGTAGGCGTCCAGCAGGCCACCGCTGTTAACTGACCTATAAACACACTCTCCTCCACGTTCACTCAGCCTCACCAATATCTTCCCATGGGTGTCCAACAGGCCCCCACAGGTTTTTCTGCTTCCATTTCAAACTTTCCTTCTTGCATGTCACCCCGTTCTTCCTCCCATTGTATCTTCTGCTTTTCCCCTCAGCTCCGCCATTCTACTGCCTCCCCTTGATAACGCGTTAATTTTCAACCCAAGGCCTGTCTCACTCTCTCTCTCTTCACCAGCAAATACTTTCAGGTGCAGATATTAATTTCATCTCTTTGCTCATCAACTCACTAGATAACGTTAGCAACAGAACAGTTGATTTGCGGAGAACTCTGTCACTCTCAAATCTTCAGATCCAAGCACATTCAAAATGCTTGCTAGTGCTGAGTTCATTACCGCATTTTCTCATTACAGAGACATCATTTGTGAGGTTTACCCTGACATGCGTCATGAGTTAGAAGATTACATCTCAATTATCCTTAACCTTTCTTTTCAGGAAAAGCCGCAGCCCGTCTTCAACAGTGGAATCAGCGCTTGTATTGGAGCGCTCTAGACCAAGATTTATTTTGCCATTTCTTCACTGGTTTACATGCTCTTTCCTGTTTCTTATGTGGCTCACTCTACCATAACATGCTTCTTCTTCCCCTTCAGTTACATCCATACCTAACCTTAAAATGAATACTCCATCAATTTTCTTTGCTCCCTCCCATTCCAAATATAGCAATGGCTGCCCCGTCATTTTTTGAGGGCGTCAGCAAATCTGTAAAACTATTAACGACAGAGCTTGTTCATTTTCTTCTTGCAATTTTCTTCACATTAGCAGCCATTGTGGAGAAGTTAACTCCCAAGCATTTTGCCCCAGTCAACCCAAAACTTCAGCCATGACTCAAAAATCCAAACCTCCCAAAGCAGATGTTCCTAAATGACTGCTAAAATTCCTCTCAATCCCAGTAAATATTCAATGTTAACTCTTCACCCTGGTCCTCAGTTTGTATCTTGATTCATGGTTTCTCTAACAGGTTTTCAACTGGGTTATACTCCTTTCCTTGATGAGTATGCATTTATTTATTATATAATTATCATCAGGTGTAGGTTTTCAATCATTAGCAACAAATATGTTTCATACGAAATATGTTGATTGCCCAAATACTTTTGTTGAAGTATGAAATTAGTTTTTCCATGTTATTTAATGTTATACATGTTATGTAATAATTTGTTGTATTATTATAAAGCAGGAATCTCTACTTTAATTTATATCTTTCAATAGAACAATTAGAAATTGTGGAAATCGCTTTCTTTCATTTTTTTTTACTGTCTACTGATAGGTGGTTGCATCCTTACCCCATGGCTCTGTGAGACATACCCAGGAGAGTAGCCCACGCAGGAAACCATCTTCCCGGTCTTCCTCTGCTTTTCCTTCTCTTCCCACAAGGAAGAAAAAGATTCACCTTTCCAAGCGATCGCCAGACTTGGAGCAAATGGAAAAGCTCTGGACAGCTGTTTTCCACCAAGGAACAGTTCTCACCGAGTTACTGTGTGAACGCTCAGCACTGGCTGCCTTGTCTGTCCTTTTAGGGCCCAATGAGGTTACAGGTGTGGATTGGCCACAGAGCACTCATGGTAGTGATGTTACAGAAACTTCTGGGTTTGATGGCCGAAGCTTCCCATACCCTTCCATTGTGTTTCCTGCGCATGCACCCTTTGCAGGCCTGGTTCAACACTAAACTGCAACCGCCTATTGACAGTGTCCAGTCACTACTCAATGCCAGCAAATCAGCAATGATATCGCTTGAGCATTATCAATATCAATATTATAAGTGGGAATAGAAGCAGAACTGCAGTTTCAGAAAGCAATATTAATGCCTGGAATAAACCATCAAAGTAAGTGTTTCCCACTAGATGCTATGTAGTGGAAATATTTAAATGATGCACAGTTTATTTATGAGTCATCTGCCCTGCAGACCACATAGTCTGTTTAAGTATGACAAAATCTGAAAAACTGTATACATTTCCAAGAAGTTGAATTTCTGGGAACAGTGCCATTCTTTTATACAATCATGTCAGTTTCTATTAGTGTTTGTGTTCAGTGGAATATGCTTTCATTGTGCCCTTCCTTTCTGCTATCAAAGATGAGAATAACATTTTCACCTGACATTTAACAGGATTCAATGTGTCACTAGAGATGTAACAATTCATTGAAGCATCAATTATTGATCGTCCTTCCTTAAATTTTCTGAGCTTCGATTTTATTTTGGTGATTCTCCCATTAACAGTTTGCATTAAAACATAGATGATGTAGTTATGTGTTTATATTTGTGCTAGTTTGCTAGGTAACCAACGGCAGCACTTTTCTGGGACACAAACCTTTCGCCCTCTGGTTTTTTGTTGGACAATTCGCACCAGTTAAAAACTAATTATTTCCATTTTCCTGATTTCAAAACTAAAGCTACACAATGACTATTAAAATGGAAGAATCTGATATGATGATTGGTCATTTTTGGGGTAAAGGAAAGGGAGGACGTAAAATCGATATTTGGCAATTTATTGGATTTTGTGTAGATGGTAAATGCTTTTAACATAAAATGTTACCAGTAATGTAAATTAACATGCATGTTTCACATTGAAATGACTTCTGTTAAAAAAGAAAACTAGCATTGATTTATTATTATTATTATTATTATTATTATTATTATTATTATTATTATTATTATTATTATTATTATAAGGTTGATACAAAGTGATGATCGCATAAGCAATGCATGTATTTATATGGAAAATGGATACAACAGTTAACAAAATCATCTAGCTCCCTTGTACCCATTCAAAGCTTGGCCTGCATTGATTTGCTCATTGTTTACAGCCATGTGGATTGGATTAATCCCACCTTTTCATTTACCAAAGGTTTTTAATGGAAGCAACTGTGCACAAAAAAAAAAAAAGAAAGTGGCTGCTGGTAAATCATTTATATTCACAGACATGCACTGTTGACTCCTGTCTTGGTAAAATAATTCTTGGCAGTACAATGCTTTCAAATGAGGTCATGTGTTAAGGTGGAAATTCCTCTTTTCTGTAATTGAAGACTTAAGAATGAACCACATGCTTTAAACATCAGATTAAATGAGCCAGATTAGTTTAGAACAAAAAATGTCTGTTATTTTTTTTTTAAAAGCTGAATAGCAAATATTTAACCTTCTTCGTGCACACGACAAAAGCCCTGATCATTTTATAATGTGTACCTCAACATGTCTTATGCTGCATAAATAATGGTTATAGCTTTGTTTAATCAAATGAAAATAGGTCTGGGTCTCTGTGAGATAGCAGGAAGGGGGTAAAAATCCTCTCTGCTTTAAAAACCATGTGAAAATGCATGCTTGGATGAATGGGCTAAGGGTTTTTATTGTTTAATTGGTTAATTATGTAATTGTTTAATTGTCTTATTGTTTAGTTATCCCCTGCACCTGGTGGTAATTGTAAATTAGTGCCAGGTGCAGGGTATTTAAGAGAGGCAGACAGTCTGCTTTGGGCTGCTGCTGAATGAGGAGCCTGACTCTGTGTGACCAGGTGTTTTGTGAAAGGTATTGTGTGAAACTGGTGTTATTTGTGTGGTTTTTTTGGGCAGGTAAACGGCGTATCCGTCCTGCGTGATAGTTAGGAACTTACAGTAAATGTTTAGTCAGTACTCCAAAGGAGTTAGGTGTTTGTTTTGTCTTTTTGCTTATATTTGTTGTTAAAGTTGCGCATCTGTGCTATTTTTCTTTCAAACCCTGTGTGTATCATGATTTTTAGAAGGGAAAAGAACCCAAGCGGGTCTGTTTGGTAAGCCGGCCGTCAGTCTCTTAGATAGCAGGGCCATCCTCTTCTCTGGTATTTAAATTGTTTCCACTAATGAGTATTTTGATGATGGTAAGTTTTAATATAACCTTTTTAATGGCATGAAAACCCAATTTAGATATCTTTGTATTTATATAACTAAATGAAATATGAACTTAAACAAAAGTGAAGCACTGTGTGATACCATAGTTGAAACTGAAATGCTTTATTGTTTCAATGCTATTGGTTGTAAAAAGCTGCAATGTTGATTTAACAGAACAAAGTTGAAACTTTTGCCATGGCACTCAAAGAAAAGTTAAGCAGTAAGCTTATTGTGTGTAACAAGAGTATGTTAGGACCCAATACTTGACTAGTTGATATACAGTAATGGTAATCAAATAAAGTGATTTGATATATTAAAGCAACTTAACTAAATTATTAAATTAGTTTGTAAAGCAATTGAAACAACACAAAGCTACAACTAGAAAACACTAAGTAGAGATCTTTCAGGATGTCCAGAAGTGTAAGAATAGTTTTCAGATATTGATATCCCTCCCTGACTACTACAATGAGAAACCACAAGTAAGCAATTAATTCATTGGAATGCAATATGTTTGTCAGTATGGAGAGAGGAATTAAATTGGTGTAGAGCTTAGTCACTTCCTTGTGCAGAAGGATCTCTAAATGGCAAATGCTGCAGAATTTCTGCTATGGAACAGATTAGTCATGGTTTTTGTGGAAGGATGGTAGGCAATTCACTGACAAGGAGACAGAACTTATTTGTAAAGCTGCTCAGGCGCACTGATTTATTTCAACCCGCAGTGGGTGCTGTTGTCATGCCTTGAGTACCGGCAATGGTAAACAAGACCACGGTTATACCAATCCAAGTACACAGTCCAATGCAGGTGCTCTGGAAATAACAAATTTCAAGGGACAAAAGGCGAAAGAAAAAGGGAAAATAAAACACAGTAATAAACCTACAAAATAAAGGTGCTGCACTCGACAGCATCACCCCAACTGTCGCTATCCGCATGCTACGGTGTTCCCTCCAATTATACACGTTTTGGGGTCTGCCCAAGGATTCCCTGATTTCTACAATCTTTCCTTTTCCAATGTTTTTTTTTATTTCATTTGTTTGTTTCGCCGGCCGTACTCGGTCTGGCAGCCCAGCTTCCGCCAACTGGTTCCTTTCTTCTAGACGGGCAGCCCAAGGGAACACAGAGTGTAATCTTTGTAGGACCAGCAATTCCCCCCCAAGGCCCGCCTCTCAGCCATTCAGAGAGAGGGAGTTAGAAACCCATTGTCGAAACTACACTGCTGGTAATTGTCAAACTCCTTTGGTATGTGATGGACTCAATGTGAAATTATAAAGTGACAGTGCAACCACACATTAAAAAAATGTGCAAACAATTCTATAAATATTCAAAAACATAAATAAATACAATTCACTGAAATGCATTATTCAGATTTTTTTACACAACTACATATACTACAACATACCCTACTAACATTTATTTTTATTTTTTTACTTTTTGTAAAGTGCCTCGAGATACTGTGGCATGATAAGGACATATTTACATTTAAGTTAACTTTGCTGTCTAATGGCTTTTATAATATACTGTAGCATACCAGTAAACAATGCTATGACAAACAAGGCAATTTATCAATGAACTAACAATAAAAGCATTTAAGTAATTGGTCAAATCAACTATAGATTTCACTGTAAGATATTCTCGTAAAATCGCTTAGCTTAAAAAATGTAAGTTGCTTGCAATTATGATGGCAAATCACCATACACAAAACAGAAAATAAACATTTCTGAGACATCTGACTCTGTATTTTAAGGTATTCCCCACTAGTACAGTAGACAACATAGTATTACGTACATAAGCCATTCTCTAAAATGACTTCACAGTGAATACCACAAGTTACCAAAATTACAATATGAACTTTATTTATATGGTAAGATACGTGTTATCTAATCACACACACACACACACACACACACACATATATATATATATATATATATATATATATATATATATATATATATATATATATATATATAGTACCATGAAAAAGTATTTGCCCCCTGTCTGATTTTCAGCATTTTTGCACATTTTTCACTTTGAATTTGGTCAGATCTTTTTGTGGGTTGTCGTAGTATATAGAGGGTATCTGAGAGAAAAAAATGACACCAAAGTTTGGTGCTTCTTTCTTTTGTTTGGTGTGAAAAGTAATCAAACATGCAATGTTCAGATGTGAAAAAGTTATTGCCCTCCCCCCCTAGTTAATTCAACCCAATTAAAGGGATAATTAAGGTCAGCTGTTTGAATACTTTGGTATCCAGGCGTGCTCCAAAATAAATCTGACTAACTTTGGCCCTTACCATCAGAGTGAAGATGTCAGCACCCAGGTTCTAGAGGCACATCATGCCACTATCAAAAGAAATTCCTGAAGACCTCAGGAAAAAACTTGATGTCTATCAGTCTGGAAAGGGTTACAAAGCCATTTCTAAGGCTCTGGGGCTCCACCAAACTACAGTCAGAGCCATATTGTCCAAATGGAGAAAGTCTGGTGAAAACCAAACATTGCATTCCACAGTAAGAACCTCATACCAACGGTCAAACATAGTGGTGGTAGTGTCATGATTTGGGGATGCTTTGCTGTATCAGGACCTGGATGACTTGCCATCATTGAAGGAACCATGAATTCTGCTCTGTATCAGAGAATTGTACAGGAGAATGTCAGGCCATCCATCCGTGAGCTGAAGTTGAAGCACAGCTGGGTCATACAGCAATGATCTGAAGCACACAATCAAGTCTACATCGGAATGGCTGAAGAACAAGAAATTTTAAGTTTTGGAATGGCCTAGTCAAAGTCCAGACCCAAACCCCATTGAGATGATGTGGCAGGACCTGAAACAAGCAGTTTATGCTCGAAAACTCACAAATGTCATTGAGTTGAAGCAGTTCTGCATGAAGGAGTGGGCCAAAATTCCTCAACGTGCTGTGAAAGACTGATCAATAACAAAAGGAAGTGTTTGGTTGCAGTTCTTGCTGCTAAAGGTGGCGTAACCAGTTATTGAGTCTAAGTGGGCGATTACTTTTTCGCACGGGGGCATTGGGTTTTGCATAACTTTCTTTAATAAATAAATGAAGTATCAAAATGTTGTGTTATTTGTTCACTCAGGGTCCCTTTTATCTAATATTAGATTTTGGTTGAAGATCTGATAACATAATTTGCATTTTTTACACACCAAACACACACCCTTGGTGTATAATATATATATATATATATATATATATATATATATAGATATATATTAGAGTAATCCCGGCAAATGGATTTAAATAAAAAACGTGCCCGTTTGGTGCCCACGGGTCTGAAGAGTCCGTCGCTTAGTGAGCGGAGACAAGAAAGTAAGGACAAGACTCCCTGTCCACTGGAAGCCTTCTGCTTACGACTATTTGGGGTAACCCCGGTGCCAGGTCCAGATAGCTCGAGCTATATATATATATATATATATATATATATATATATATATATATATATATATAAAACTATGTATATATCAAGTTGTACTCTTTTGGAATACTGTGACATATATATTTCCTGTATCCTTACGGAATGAAAATATATTTTAATATATTGAGAAATATAATGTAATATATAGATTCATATATTTAAATATATTGAAGATTCCAAAATGTGTTATAGAATTCATGCCAATAGATAAATCATACTTTAATATTATAATTTTTTTGACATGTGAATACTTTTAAAGTAGTTATACAAATGTAAAAAAACAAGAAATAAACATTCAAGAATATTAAAAACCTTAAGACTAATATGACAATATATTGTATGTCAATATATTTACAAAATATATTTTCGTTCCATAAGGGCAGTATTATTAATAACGTAATAACAACCAATAATAATAAGGAGTTGTATTGAAATGTCCAATCAGAGCGGGATGATTCGTTGATTCATGTTTGACAGTGTTTATGACAAGCGATCTAAGAAGAGTTGGAGAGCGTACTCAGCGGAGTGACTGAGAGTAAGTTAAGTAGGTAATGCATATCTTGTCTAATCTAATCAAATACAGAGCAGAATAAATACATGCCAATTATTGTGGTAGTAGATTCATTCTGAAATGCATCTGACTTAAATTGAAGCCATGTAGGCATTCTTTTTTAGGACAAAGCCATACAATTACAGATTTGTGTTGTCCTACTGTGTTTCTGCAAGCAGAAGAAAGAAAAACTTTAGCGGATTTTTAAAAAAAAAAAATTATACCAGAACTCATTATATGTCACACTTGCTTGCTTCCTGAGGGGTGTTCTCTTAGCTAGAGACTACTGTACTTCATGATTTAAAACCCTTCGATTCAAAACCATGTTTGGGATGGGCAAGTCCCAATCATTAGCCAGCTAAGCAGCCTTTGTAATGTATTTTATGTATTGGAATTGGTTCAATTTGAATTGGCCAGAACACAGCCACCAGTTTTATTGTGTTAAATAAATGATTAATTATGTGTGAGATGAACAAAAAACACAACGATTCTTTGTGAGTAATGATTTTTAAAAAATCAATTCATGAATAAAGATATAAAAACCTTAACCTTTTGTGGCTATATTTACCCTTTCTTTTGTGTTATCCACTTAGAACCACTGTGTATCCAAACTCCAAATCCAAATTCTTACACATCTATGGATTCAGAAGTAACATTTTGACTAACATGATGGAGCTTTAAAAGCTGGAGTTCGTATTGTAGTTACTCCGTGGGTAAGCTTGACCTTGATCTTTCACCTAAAGTGATTTGGGAGCATTTCTTGCGTTTCATCTAAGACCTGGACTTCATTGTTTCATATATATATATATATATATATATATATATATATATATATATATATATATATATATATATATATATATATATCATTATGTATGTATATATGTCCATAGACTAATTTAATTAGATTTTTTTTTTGTATTTACATATTTTTCAGCGATAATAGATTCTGATAAACACATTATTTTTTATATTGTACAGTATCTTTCTTAAAAATAAAATTGAGTTGCTGTTGGCTACATTCTGTCATTGTCGCTGGAAGAAAAAAAACAAAAAAAAAAAAATGAAAACATACCCTTCATAAATACAAAAGACATGCAAAGGCATTTTTTGTTATTTTCCTGCTCTTAGTAAAAACATTTCATTACATTCTGCTATAATCTGGTTTGAACCGTTTCGGAGTTATTGGCTGACTGTCAATGTATTTTTTTTTTAAAGAATGAAAGAGCATCCATAAATTTTAATTTTAAAAAAGTTATATAAAAAAAATCACAATAATAATATTGTAAGGACATTTTTCTAGATTTAATGCCTATGCTTGAATTTATGTTTTACAGATTTATATAATTTATTCTTAAAAACACCACATTAAAATCATACTGATACAATCCCTGCCTTTGGGCTCTATGTACTGATATTACTTTCGTGTTCGTAAATACTGTGAATTTGTAGCCTCTGTCCTTCCTAGAATTTTTGTGTGCGATTTACTAAGCAACAATTTTTAATGAACAACTATTGTAATTTACATCATAAATTGCTGCTCATTATACAGGAGAGATCAGAGTTTGCATCTCATCACAAATAGATACGAAAGAGACACATAGAGCCCTTTGTCTATAACAGAACCCACAAAATATATTTAATATACTTTGTTGGTGATTAGTATTACTTTCATCCAATAAAAGTACAGCAGTCCTTCACTAAATCAAACATGTCAGAAGACAGATAGGCTGTCCAAAGTAATGATTTATCCAGTTTAAAAAAATAACAAAATAAACATACACACATATTTATAGTGCTCAATGTATTTATAGTGCTCAATGTATTTTAGCAACAAGGGAAAGACCATGTGACATCATGGAGAGACAGCTGACAGGAGGAAAGAGACCCCACTGGGGCTGGCAAGGGTTAGCTACCCTGGTCTGCAGTATCCAGCTCTTTGTTTTCAAAAGTAAACAGGATGCTGGAGACACCCACCCAAGGCTCCTAAGAAATTAAAGAGAAAAATACCCCTAGAGTCTGTGAGAGCTGGGGTAGAAGATGACTCAGCGTTGGATAACACGGTCTGGTGGGTTATGGGAGGAAGTGATAGGAAACACAGAGTTGTGGTTGGATTTTTATTTATAACTCCCACAAACAAAAACAAGTCCCGAGCTGAGGTTTCTAACACAATTGCAGCCAAAAGAAACTGCCTCTGTTACCAGCTATGATAAGCAGAGGCATAAAATGAAAAACAAAATAGTCCAAATAGAAGATAAACACTGCCACAGGGTTTTCAGTAATCCACATCCCACAGTAGTTGGCTCAGGCTCCCTCTAAAAACAGGACAAGTAATTCCTGCAGTTCCCAAGGATCTCAGGGGAAAGTCCGGACTCGCAGGCAGCCGGTCTGGGAATCCTCAGTCTGAATATAAACAAAACAAACAAACCAAACAAAAGAACAAAACTCACAGCGCTCACGCAGCACAAATGTCTCAGTCCAGGATAGCCAGTCCAAATGGCAGAACCCCACAGCCTAAATAGTGCCGAGCCCTGCCCCTACAATCAGTGCACTGCCCCACCTCAGCCAATCGTCGAACGCAGCACAACTGATTGCAATAATGGGGCTCAACCATAAGGTTCTGCCCCAAGTTAAGATGGCCGCCACCACTGTGGCTTCTGCCCCAACCATGATTCAGCCATTCTCCTGTGTCTTGATCCTTCCTGCACAGCACTGCCAGTAGTTGGGAGGGCAAATTACAAGAGGGACTCCTTTCACTCCTGTCACACACGGTTAATGACTTAGGAACGGAAACGGATATGAGAATGGAGAGTACTTCAAAAAAGACTAGTTCAAGGTCTGCAGTGTCTTCGGCTGGAGCAAGGCGACAATGCTCAGGGGTTTGAAGATTCATCAAGAGAATGAAATGATTGAGGGAGAAGGGACAAGGGCCTCGCATTGATCAGTACTTTTTACGAAGTCAGTGAAGTCAGTCGAAGGAAATCCAGCGACAGGAAGCAAACCGCAGTTTGCAGGATATCAGCACCCCGGTCATTGCGTGGATACAACTAGTGATGAACCTAATGATCCTTGTGAACCCGGTCAGACGAACCAGCCTGGAGTTAAATGGCCAAGAGCTTGTGAGAAAACTACGTGGGACACAGTAATCTCTGTTTTACTTTGAAAGGTTAAATGGAACAGTTGAAAAGAAGCTGGATAAATTTGGAGACATCATCTACGCATATGGAAGCGAGAGGTTTGGAATTGAAAAAAGGAAGGAAAAAGTACAAACTATTCCTGGAAAGTCTAGATGGCAGCGGAGATTGACCGCTTAGTTAGAGAAAGGAGGCAGTTGAGGAAAAATGGAGAAAGGCAGAACAAAGTCATGAGGGACTCAATCTGTTACAAAGGGTTATAAAAGATAAGCTTGCAACATTGTGCAGAGCTGAGCGCCTATGGAAATGCTGCGAAAATAAAGAGCGTGCGAGAACTAACTTTTATAAAGATTCATTCAAATTTGTAAAGAAGATATTCACCAGTGAGAAAAATGGCACACTAAAATCATCTAAGTTTGAGCTGGAGAGATATTTGGAGGAAACACATACAGATTCAAAAAGGCAGGAATCTATGTCAATTCCTTCAGATATCCCACCTATTGATTTTTTCAGCGTACTGATGACAATAACAAATGTAGTGAAAGCCTACTTTGGAGATTTGCAATTTAGTTTTTCAACTTCAGAATTCAGCACTACATGGCAATGCCTAGAAGTTGGAATAATGGCAGGATGTACCATTTCTCCACTGGCTTTTACGATGGCAATGGAAGTAATTATAAGGGCATCAAAATGGGTAGTGGGAGGAGAGTGCTTGGCTTCTGGAATGCGACTACCACTAATTCGAGCATACATGGATGACATGACAACAATGACTACAACAGTAGCCTGCACTGATCGGTTATTGGGCAAATTAACCAATAACATTGAATGGGCACAAATGCAATTCAAGCCCACTAAATCAAGAAGCATCTCTATAATTAAAGCTAAAGTAGTAGATAAAAGGTTCTACATTAATGGTGAGGCAATACCAACAATGTCCGAGAAGCCAATGAAAAGTCTAGGGAGATGGTACGACGGGGGTCTAAAGGACACAGTTCATGTGGGAGAAGTTAGACAACAAGCAGTGGAAGGGTTGAAGAGCATAGATAGCAGCGCTTTACCAGGCAAACTGAAACTCCGGTGGTTTCAGTTTGGTCTACTGCCAAGACTGCTGTGGCCACTGAGAGTGTACAAGGTTTTCTTGACAACAGTTGAGAAGCTGGAAGCTTTAATCAGTTCATATGTCAGGAAATGGTTGGACGTTCCACGCTGCCTCAGCAGAGTGGGACTTTATGGTAAAGGAATACTACAGCTACCAATCTCTGCTCTAACCGAGGAGTTTAAGTGCACCAAAGTTTGACTGGAAATGACATTAGTAGATTCACGTGACAAATGCGTAAGGGAGGCAGCACCTGTGTTGAAAACTGGAAGAAAATGGGCTGCAAAGAAAGCTGTGGAAGATGCTAAGACTGCCTTTCGAATCAGAGATATTATGGGGCAAGTTCAGCATGGAAAAGGAAGTCTTGGTCTCAGTTCAACTCCTTCTGCATGGCACAAGGCAACCTCGGCTCAACAGAGGAAGGTGGTAGTCATGAGGTGCAAAAGCAGGAGGAGAGGATGAGGTGTGTAAAGGCCGTTTTCCAGGCCGAGATGGGAGAGTGTGGAACAACGCAAGATTGGCTGGCAAGACCTATGGACAATGGAACAGAGCAGGATCAGTTTCCTCATCACATCAGCATATGATGTTTTCCCATCACCACAGAACCTAAACCTCTGGGTGGGTGAGGATCCCTTATGTCCTTTGTGTTCATCATCTGCAGCATTAAGGCACATTTTGACAGGATGTAAGGTGGGTCTTAACCAAGGATAGTTTACTTGGTGCCATGACCAGGTGCTGTGATGTTTGGCCTTAGCATTGGAAGACAAGCGTAACCTGACCAATAATTTGCCACAGCATTACACACAAAAGACAATATTCCTCCATCTAAGAGAGCAACCACCAAGAAAAGGTGTTAAAACCAAGCCTCGCTCAGGACAACTGGAAGCTGCTAGAGACTGGAAGATGCTGGCAGATGTTGGTCAACAGCTTATTTTTCCACCTGAGATTACCATCACTAACCTTTGACCAGACATTGTCTTTTGGTCTGGATCAGCACGCCTTGTTCATCTGGTAGAATTAGCAGTGCCATGGGAAGATGCTGTGGGTGAGGCGTATGAGAGGAAGAAATTTCGGTATGCTCAATTAGCTGCTGAAGCGGAACAGCGAGGATGGAGAGCTAGTGTTTACCCAGTGGAGGTAGGCTGTCGAGGATTTGTGGCACACTCTACAACCCGGTTTCTCAGAGACGTCGAGTTCAGTGGCCAAGAGTTGCGTCGCACAGAGAAGAACTTATCTGAAGCAGCAGAAAGGAGCAGAAACTGGCTGTGGTTGAGACGGAAAGATTCTGGATGGGGATCTCAAGCACAATAGAAAGAAAGCAACACTGATGTACAAGTAAGTGAGCTGGGCTGAGCTGAGTGGGGCATGGAGGGGGGTGATGCTAGGACGCCAGAATCACTGTTGAGCCCTTTTGAGGTGTCGTGGGCTAATCAACAAAACACAGAGGATGGAAGGTGCCCACTTGAAGACCCCAGAGATGTATCCTACTTAGCTCAATCTAGACAGTTGTCATGCTGATGCGCTAGGGAGACCGCGTCACAGCCGTTGTGTGTGCTGATGCGCTGGGGAGGCAAAATTAGCTGATCCCTGGAGCCAGCATTACACTTCAGCAATCAACACCAGACAGAAGGATATCTACATCATCAAATGGAAAACAACGCAAACGGATGGAGATGCAGATGGATCACATTAGCACTACCTGGCAAGTACTTTTGAGACAAACACCCAAGTACCAGTCGGAAGTGTAGCGTGAAATGTGTTAAACAAACACAACGCTGTTAACATAATTTTAATGAGTGCTTTGCACCCGCAATTCTTACTTGCACTTTAGCCTTAACTGAAGATGAAATTCTGGGCATTCTTGCAGAAATTCGCAAAAACAGGGTGGAATGCAAATGAGGGATCAAAAGTATCGCAATGAGATGTACTAAAGCTGCGGGCAATTGCGACACTTACAATTGCATCAATTTGTTAACAACTTTTGAAAGCATGTTTTAAAACAGGTCACAATTGTTGTTGACATTTCCCAGTCCCCTTTTTCTCGTGTGTTGCCTTTGTGTTCAATGTATTGAGACGAACACCCAAGTACCTAATTTTCACTAGACAGGGTGTACTTACAAGCCTTGAAAACTAATTTCTATGACATTTCTGGTTTTCCCAGCGTGTTGGGAACAATAGACTGCACACATGTGCCACTAACCCCTCCAGCTTATTCTGAGCATCTGTATAGGACCATGATCTATTGTGTGTTAATTGTCTAGGCAAAGTAGACCAAGTTAAAAATAATAATAATTTAAATAAAACAAAAAAAAACTAAAATCATTTAGTTTCAATTTATAATAATCTTTTATTCGCATTGTACACCAATGTGTACAATGCAGCAGCATGATTTATTTTGTGTTACTGGTAGGCTAAAGTAAAAAGAAAGTATGCTAGGTATTCATTTGATTTTACTACTGTACTGTATACTGTATAGGCCTACTGTACAGATTTATATTTCTACATAATGTAACATTTAGCCAACCCAAAACACATTAGTGTTATTTCAACGCAATGATTTACATTTAAAATGCATTGAGCACTATAAATGTATGTCTGTGCGATTTTATTGTATTTTTTTTAAACCTGACACCTCCTTATGTCGGTATTAAAAATTAACAGTATTAAAATAGGTACAATGAAGACGGAACAGAATGTATAGTACAGATGATGTTTACATTTAACAAAAACAATGTTATTTCGATTCTTGCACCCTTGCATGTATAGACATTATCCTTCGGGCACCCTTTGCTGCAGCACACGGACCTGTCATCAGATAATTCAAGTAAGTTAGACATTTTTTACTTTTTGAATGCTAAGATTTATTGATATATAATATAAATTATAATAGGGAAAGCAATTGTATTTCAAATTAAAATAGCCGCGTGGCTTTACTAATTGCTTAACCCAACAAAACGTTTTTATTTCCCTATACTTATACAGTTTATGCACTGCTGAGTTCTGAGCATTCTAATATCTTAAGATAAAAATGTAGTAAGGAACTGGAAAATACAGGGTTTATTGGGCTAGTTTAGGCAGCAGAATATTGGGCTACTTTTGGGCTGGTATTTGGTTGACTCATTGTTATTTCAGCATATCACAGTAACAGTAGGAGTGTTTTTCTTCTGCTGCAACTCCTGTTTTAAAATTCATTCTCAGGTACAACTTTTTTCTCAAGGCAGATTTGAGGAGAAATATCTGCCCACCCCCTCCCCCAAATATATTATATATATATATATATATATATATATATATATATATATATATATATATATATATATATATATATATATATATATATATATATATATATATATATTATTTTTATTTTTTTAGTTTTCTGTGTCGACTATTAGAGTATTTTCAAGCCAGTTTAATGTTGTGTCTAACCAACAAGTCAATAAAAACTGTGGGCTAGTAAAACCTGTGGGTTTAATGACCACTACCTCAATTCAATCTTCCACTTTTTAGATCGTAGACATAGACCTGATTGGTTATTTTAACAAGAGAGGGACAGCTGTTTCATGCAGGTATTAGTACAGTAGTTCACAATCTAATGTTTCCTACAAAGGTGCCATTTGCCAGTCATGGTGGGTACACCGGAACTGGGCTGTAACAGTTTATTTTCCATCACTCCTGACCTTTGCAGGAACCTGTGTGCTAAAAGTAAATGGCTTAATTCCTGTTGCATTGAATAAATATATGCATTATTTGATAAGAGTGTACCTGTACATTTAAATTGCTGTGCTTTCAAGAATAGCATTTCAAATTCCCGTAAACTTCAGAAGGAGAAAATAATTACAGTATAGTACTAGTGGTAGGAAAATGGAAAACTTTACAAACAGATGCAGAGATATTTTAAAGTTGTTTTTTTTTATTGTTTAAACACTTTTTATTAACATAATTTAATATTATTTCATGCAATAAATGAATTTATATCAACAATTTAAGTGTTATTGAATTATTATTATTATTAATATTATTTTTTTAGATAGGTGCAATGGTTCCAAATGCAGGCTTACAATTAATGAATGTAACACCATGCAGCAGATTCCTTATCCAGTGTACACTGTCGACTCATGGAACTGGTAGATGTTATAGAGTATGGAGTCTTTTGAAATTACATCAACTTTTTTGCTGACTGCTGTAATCTTTTTTTTTTTTTTTTTTGTGCTTTTACATCTAGAAATTTTCATTATGATTTTGTAATCATATACAGTAATACATGGCATGCCAAAAATCCTGTGGCCAATTGCATGAAACATCTTATAGTTTTTAGTAGATTTTGAAATCGTTCACTTTCAGCAGTAGTTCCTGCAATGCCTACACTGAAAGTTTACCCTAGTTTGTCTTCCTATATTGAAAAAGTACAGGTGCTTTCAGAGTTGGAATGGGAATTCAATGAAATTTCTGTGACGTTTTCCCTGTTTCTTCTTTGATGATTACTGAAGCTCTTTAAGAATTTCGCAATGTGCTTTTTGATGGAGACGCCCACAAAGGTGTACAAGATAGGGTTGAGGCAGCTGTGGAAAAGGGCGATGCTCTCTGTTATCTGGTTAGCCATGTCAAATCTTTTGCTGGTTTCACAGTCACTTAAGAAGGAGTAGATCACATCTACTGACCGGCAGAGCTTTACCATGTTGTACGGCATCTGGGTCAGAATGAACACACCCACAACTGCCAGCAACACCTTGAAAGCTCTCCATTTCTTAACATTTGGGGTTCTTGCAAGAGTGTGAGCCACTTTTGTGTAGAAGAACAACATGACTATGAAAGGGATCCCAAAGCTGATAACTATCTCCAAGATCTGGATAGTTGCCTTGGCTGGCCGAGCCATACTCGTAGGGTACACAGAGTGACATATCTTTCTAGTTCCATCCTGCGGTTCACTCACAGTGGTAAAGATAAGCTCAGGGAGGCTTAGGATGACTGCAGCCATCCAGACAATTAAACAGATGATCAGGCTTTTGCCTTTTCCTGTTCGGGCTTCGATTATGGCTTGGTATAGGTCTATACTAATGCAGGCGAGGAAGAGGATGCCGCAGCTGAAGTTTGTGACATACAAAGCTGAGGTAATCTTGCACATTACTTCCCCCAGCTCCCAACCATGGACAGCGTCTGCCGCCCAAAAGGGAAGGGTCAGGAGAAGCAGAATATCTGCTATGGCCAGATTCAGGATGTAAACATCTGTCTTGGTCTTCAGCTTCTTATAATAGGTGTAAATGGCCACCACTAGGGCATTCCCTGCAAGTCCAGTTATTAACGCCAGTGTATAAAAGATAGGTAGGAAGACTTTCCCAAAATTCCTGATTTCATCTTTAATACAAATTGTATGATAATCGTCCAAATTATAACTTTCACTATAATTATAATATTCATCAGAATATTCAACTTCCAAGTAGTCCATGAAGCAGGCTGAATGAGGGGAAAAAAAACCAAAAAACATTACAGGTAGGATATTTTATTAAGAAGTGTTTCATTGTTGCTTAAGAACAGCAAAAAAAAAAAGGAACAACTACTGTACATTTACATGTATATGAAGGCGCTTCCCTTTCAATTCGAAGACAACCACCAACAATACTTTTGGCAAATGCCTGCCATTGATATGTATTCGCTGAGCATTTTATATCAGGGCTGACGATAGGCCCCTCCAGGAAGTGACATACTTGGGAACAAATAGTCACTCCATGGAGTTCACTTCGGTAAGGTAACGTACTAACCAAACCAGCTGCTTATTCAGTCTGTATGAAAGAGCGCTCTCTCTCTAGTTTTCTGGAATTCCCCTGCATTATATATATATATATATATATATATATATATATATATATATATATATATATATATATTTTTTTTTTTTTTTTTTTTTGTGCATGAGCTGGGGGTATAAGGATAGGGCAGAAGCAGAAAGGAGCAGTTAGTAGGACAAAGTGCCGGCTAGAAAGGACCAGACATAGAGGAGTGGGCGAGGCCCTGACTGTAGTAGCAGACCAGCAAAGCCAGACATGGAAACAGGATAGGAAGTGGTCGCTGATTTAGGGCGACAATGCCGACACATCCCAGTGTCAAAGGACCCAGCAACAGAAACAGGACAGAAAGATGGTCACTGACTGAGGGCAATGATGACAACACAACCTAGGGGCAAAGGACCCAGCAACCAAAGACAGGATACAGAAAGTGGTCACTGACTGAGGGTGACGATGCCTACAAAATCTAGGGGCAAAGGACGCAGCAACCGAAAACACGTATGAGGGTTATGACTCTGGGAGCCGCCCCTCGGGAGGAAGACGGTCCCGATAGACCGGGACACGAAAGGAGATAGCGAGAGAGAGAGGTACCCAGCACCTGAGACTTCTGTAAAGGGGTGCTTGTTAGACCTCCAACTGGCCAAGACTTCACACTGCCTGGGACCTGAAATAAGCACAAGGCATAGATGTTAGAATGGGACTAGCATGGAGAAGCCACGTCCCGAATTGAGGCAGTGTATAGAACAGAGCCTCGAGTGAGGTAAGGTAAGCGCAGGAGCTGCGAAAGGACAAAGTGTGGCCAGGGGTCCGCTCTGACTCATATAGTGAGAACCCCCCTTAAGGTAAGGGAGGCAGATGCCTAGCCTTGAGGTCAGGGAAGTGAGACTCACTTGCCCCCCAAAGGATGGACCCTCGGCTCCTAGCGAAATCTCTCACACCGTGAGACGAACAAAAGACAGCACATTCCAACTCATAACATAAACAAAAGGCCAGAAGGACAAACAGGACAAACAGGAGGATGGTTAGTAATTTAGTAGGATGTAACTATGTGTGTACTTGCTGCTCAGTGGAGAGGAAAAAACCCTTGAGGCTGATTAGGAGAAAACCTCTGGTGGCCCCAGCAGACAAGAAGCCCCCACTCCAGGCATACTAGCAATTTTAAAAGGAGCTGCAACTATATCAGAGAAGGATGAATGAATGTAGGAATCCACTGCAGAAGAGGACCATCTCTCCCACATTCATGATCAGGCTGGGGGATGGGGGGGGGGGGGAGTCGTGCAGGGACCATAGGTAGATCCTTGTAGGGGGACAAGCGGCTTTTCCGAAGTATGGAAATTAGCAAATGGACAATGTACATTGATATAGATAGACAGGAAGGTGAGGCAGGGGAAAGCTCTTAAGAATCCCATGGAGGATCAGGTGAACTGCTGGTATGGAGAGACTGGAGTGAAATGGAGAGAATCCCTTGCATGGACGATGAGAGCCAGGATCCAGTTTTATGCAATATGATTATTCGATTCTGGGCACAGAATGTTGAAAACACTGAGTAGGCTGTAGAATAGGAGCTCTTGAACAATGGGCGAGGGCTGCAGACATGTAATGCTGAGCAGATTGAAGGAGGTTACTGAAAATAGGATTGGAGGTTATGGAAGCAGATGGGACTAGCTGACTGAACTTGGATACCAAAAGTACAGGCAGAAGGAGAGCTGGAACTGAGGGCTGAGGTGGCAGCTGGACTGAATGAACATATGAATCAGCTGCTGGGGAAGCTCAGTGCCTTTGCACCCCATATTCTAGAAACAAGGGCAGAGATGAGATGCCACCATTCTAGGTGTTAGTTAATACGGGATCGATCAGCGGTTTACTACTATCATGTCTGCTTGAAATGGAAAAGGTAAACTCACATCCAGAGATTTGGGTTTTGCAACTCCAGTTATTCTCCTATTAGTGGAACTCCTTAACTCATAATCAAGATATATTTCCAGTCTCGTACCACATCTATCACCAAGTATTAATGCTGTAACATTTGAGAGGATGAATAGGATTGCTGAGGAAGTGCCCCATATTTTGATTAGATGGGGATTAACGTTAGTCTTGATTGTGGGAATGCTGCCATGATCTGCGTATTGGAGGAAAGCTGGAGCATTGGAAGCTCTGGAGAAGTGCAGTTGCAGATTTAAACAGCAGACTAGAGCAACTTTGCATGCTGCAGTAGTGAGCAGATCTGAAGAGGGAGCAGAGATCTGCTGTATTTAGGAGTGATTAACAGTAGAGGGTGGGATCTGGTGAACAGAGCAGAGGTCTGAGGAAGGAAGCGATGGAGTGCTGTCAATAGTGTGCAGAGGCCCAGCTGTAGAGAGCAGAGGTTTGCTGAAGCAGAAATCTGCAATAGTGAATGGAAGACTACCATCGATAGAGTGCAGTAGTCTGCTGCAAAGAATAGGGATCTGCTGAATGCGGTAGATATTGGTCTTTGAGTGTTAAGGCAGATTAAGATGGAGCCAGAGATGGGGCTGCTTTTGGGGGAGATGAAGAATGCAGAGATCTGAGACAACTGCAGAACCCGAGAGGATGAAGAATGTATTGCTCCTAGGTGTCTGCAAAATCTATTGATTTGGTCATGAGAATATTGTCTATTGGGGGTAGGAGGACATTGACTGAAAGGTTGATAATCATAGGACAGGGATCCGTGACTGGCTGCTGGCTCGTGTTGATGAAGTGATGACTGAAAGTTGAATAAGGTGCCTTGATGAAGCTGGTCAGATTGGAGCCGGTGGAAAAGTTGCATAACAGCAGTGTTGTTGGAGCAGGTTGTGTAACATGAGCCGCCAGAGGTTGAAATGGAGTATGAAATGGGCTGGATAGGTCTTTTAAAACATTGAACGTAGCTAACGGAAATCCATGGCAGGATCTTCTGAAGGAACAGTAGATTGTGCTGGCTATGGGAGCGGGGGAGGGGTGCTTGATTGCAAGAGAGGAGTAAAGAAAAATTCAATTGATAGAGCTTTGTGGTGGATTTAAATAGAGGAGCTATGTAAGGCAATCACTGATGACGGGAATGTTGATGCTGTAGGAGCTTTTTGAAAGTTTGAGTGGAGGGCCAGTCTGTCTAATAAAGACACGGACAAGTTGAGTAATGAAGCTGCGGTTTGGTCAACGCTGTTGCTGGGCTGGAGGCTGGATGGAGCAGGAAAGATTAACGTTGGAGCTCCTGCAGCCAAATAGAGAAGCTGAATAATGAGAAGAATCACTGGAGCAGGTAGAGAAGTGACCCGCAGTGAAAGGCAACAAAGTTTAGATTAGCGGTGAAGCATGAAATGATGGCATCTGAGCGTTTGCTACAAAACGAAACAGTAGACAGCGAAGGTGCAAGTGATCAGGGCTTAAATAGAAAATAGGTACTAATTGACAGGAAATTGCTGGAAGTCAGCTTGCCACTTCCCTGGAATCAGAAACTCAGGTTCTCAACTGAGCTATTACACTGTGTAACAAATATATATATATATATATATATATATATATATATATATATATATATATATATATATATATATATATATATTCTTCCTGGGTAGTAAGTGTTATTTCCTAATTGCTTATGCCTCAAAAGTATAGAAAATGGCTATTATTCCCCACAAACTTTGCTTTTGTGACCAGGACAGTGATATTTTGAAATATCATTATTTCCAATGGGAAAACGAGCAAATGTGCGTCTTTTCGTTCACATAAAGTCAGAAAAAAACAACATATGAATCTAAATTAACATGTATTTATACTAAAGCAATACAAAAATGATTACAAAAGATTTAGAAGTGAGTAGTTTTTCGAGATTTACGATTATACTGTAAATCTTTTGTAGTCATTTTTGTATTACTTTAGTATAAATACATGTTAATTTGGATTCATATGTTGTTTTTTTCTGACTTTATGTGAACGAAAAGACACACATTTGCACATTTTCCCATTGGAAATAGTGATATTTCAAAATATCACTGTCCTGGACACAAAAGCAAAGTTTGTGGGGAATAATAGCCATTTTCTATACTTTTGAGGCATAAGCAATTAGGAAATAACACTTACTACCCAGGAACAAAAATGTTATTGTTGCACTCTGTGCTTCGTTAAGTATTTCCTATGTGCAGTGTTTTTTATCCTGCTATTTGCTGCTGAGGAGCCTCACTGTTTGACATGTACTGCAGCTAGCTGGCCTACCCCACATACTTTCACCAGGTTCTAAGACTTAATGTGGCAGATCCCTCTATACCTTCATTAGCCACAAGGGTCCCTGGGTTGCACGCTCACACCACTAACTCTGGGATTGTGGTTTTGAGACGTCCATCGTCTGCTGTCTCCGCTCGTACTCCCTCGCTTCGTCTTTGGTATACTTCCCAAAAGTAATGTTGGTGGTCATCTTCAAATTGAAAGGGAATGTTAGGTTACTGATGTAACCCTGGTTCCCTGAAAGAGGGCTCAATGCAAAAGAGGACGTGAGCTCTGCGGAGTGACTATTTGTTCCCTCGGAAGGCTGGACCGAGGACGTCACTCCACGGAGGGGCCTATCTGCAGCTCTGATTTAAAATGCTCAGTGAATACCTACCAGTGGCAGGCATTTCCCAAAAGTATTGTTGGTGGTCATCTTCTCTTTGAGGGAACCAGGGTTCCACTCGTAACCTAATGTTTTAATGTGTTAGCACAGCTGATGACACTAAAGTGGATTTTTCTTTGGGAACTAAAAAATAAAATTAACTTTTATAACATGTAAACTTTATATTTAAATTGTTAACGGTTTTTACCTGGAAGCAAAAGGTACTATAAGCATTGTTTAAAGTTGTTAATACAACAACAAAAGCAGTCATTTTATTCTCAAAAAGTTTCTTTGTTACCATTAAAAACATCTAGCCAGAAAAACTGGGTCAAATTTGGGTTCTGTGTCTCATAGCTAGGGCCCTACCAAATTCACTGTACATTTTCGTAAATTTCAGTCATAACATTTAAAAAATCTTAAATTTCACGGTTTCAGCTATTTCAATCTTAAATTTCATGCTGGTGTAACAAAGTATGAACATGTAGTTAAAAACAACAATATATAAACATTTAAAGCCCTGAAGTTAACAAAAGCATGTGACTAACAAAGTAGAAACACTAAGGAAAAATGAAACTGAAATCCAGAAGCTCGCTCTATGATTGTTGTGTTTCTGTTGTTGTTATTGTTTTTTTAAAAAAAAACTGTTCCGGTTTTAACCAGTAACTCATAAACTGTTCTGAAATGCTGTTTTTCTTTATTCCTTGTCTTTGCGGTGTAAACACCTGACACAGCTCTCTCTGCATCCACAGTTTGTTGGAATTGACAGAAAGTGTAGAGCTAGGGACGGGTCTGTAGCTGGACAATAATTGCACAATGATGTGTAGTTTGTTAACAAAGCACAGGGCTTGTTTGTAAATGAAAAATTATTTAAAGCACAAACTTTATTCTCAGTGATTTTAATGTTCAAAGACGTGTGTTGATCAGTATTAAATATTCCTTGCTTTTCAAACTCTGCATATTTTATTATTTTTAATAGTCGTAGTGGTACATTATTCATTCTATGCCTAATTTATATAATAATTTCAGTCCATCTCATCAGAAGTGTAAATGTAATTGCTATCTATTTACTCTATTAGATGTTGTATGTATCCACATCTAAGCAAAACAGTAAGAAAACAAATATTTTGTTAAAATGCATTTAAAAAAATCATGTTAATTGTAGATTGCATACAAATTAAAGCCATAGTAAACCACAGGAAGTTGGGTAGTTAAGATGTAATTCCAGATAAACCTAAAGGGTAAGTGGTATTCTACATGTAGCTGTTTGCATTTTTATTTTTTGCTCCAGATGTGGCTAACCAGACAGAACAATTTGTATGCTGCAGGCAAGTTAGATAACTGCCACTTTCATTGTTTAAAGCTGTTGTGTTTCTAATAGATATCTTTATGTAGTTAACTTCAGGTAACGCCCTTTAGAAATGTTTACTTATTTAGTTATATAATTGTAATCTATTTTGACCTTGTGTACTTTTATTTCAAAGTTTGGCCCTTGACAATGACAAAGACACATATTCTGAAAGGAATAATAAGCACTTAAAACTAACAAGAAACAACTTGATTACAGATAGTAGTAGGTTAATTATTATTCTGAGAAATACTTGAAGTTATGTACTATTAAAATAGTTTTTATTTATTTTAGATATGTGTCCTTTGTTGCACTTGTTGCTAATTGACATTGACATTTATTTATTTTTATTCTATAAATAAATAGTAAGGATTTGAATTATGTTGCCTACACCTTCTTTCAAACACACAAGTTTCAGAAAACACTAATGACTAAGCTAGAACAATGTTTAACACTTTTCAATGGAATCTTCTGACTGTATTTAGTCATGCCCCTTTCCTACATTTGCCTACAACTTTCCTGAAATTTAAACTGTGTTAGGTTGTTAACAGATTTTAAATCATGAACTACATTAAAGTCATTAACATAATATATATTGCTTACCTTTTTTTCTGAAAGTGTGGATTTATGAAAAGTCAGGAATAATTCACTTAACAAACAAGAGTCTTGTGGTGCTGTAATCTCAGGACTTCTTAGATATTTCTAAAGGGAGTCTCCTTTTAGAACACTGTGTGTGTCTAAAGGAAATGTGTCATTGAGAGAGGCTTGCCCTACACTATATAAGAGTATGAATCAGAATAGTTTGTTGTTGAGCTTTTTGAGTCAGCCAGATTAAAGGGGTATTTTTTTTGAAAGATGAAGTCATTAACAGTAAAAAAAAAAAAAAAAAAGGAAGAAATATATCCACTGCTGGAGGGTTGAAAATGGCAGGAAGATTATAGGGAACTTTAATAAACTGTTTTTTTCAGAAGTCTTGGAAATGTTTGTTAGAATTTATCAGGCAATCTCCATTTATCACATTCTCTATGTCACTTAGAAACATTTTTGGAGTTTCTAGGATAACATGTGGTCATAGATAAGATATGGGCTTTACTTGTTTTTTTATTATTATTATTATTTTCCTGTTTCCATAGGTACAAGTAGACCATACAATGGATTCTAAAAGCTTAACTGGAAAAGAAATACTGCACTTTCCATTTTAGAAATGCTTCTTCATTTATGATCCGTTTACGATTAGGTTTTTGGTTAGTGTATTTTTAAACTGGGTGATAAGCAATGTATGTGACACATATGTTGAGTCATGCTGGTCATATTTCAGAGGGTGTGCTGACTTTCTCTTCCCTTGATGCAAAAGCAAATTACAAAGATGACTGTCTGACTGTTAAGGAGAAAGTTTAAAGCAAGTCTAAAGGTAAGTATGTGTCTTATGCTCACCAGCTGCTGGGAGTTTGACACCCAAATATTATACTTCATGCAAATAGTGTCCTTCATTTTTATGGTGATTAGAGACCCCCATGTAAGTCTGTGGGCAGCTGTAGCGGTGGATACAGAGTGACTGTAAATTTACAGTAATATGAGTGACATAACACTGATAGTGACACATTAGTGATACTCCCCATGTTACAATTACTTTAACATTTACATATTATTGCAAATTGTTTATTGCAAAAGCTGAAGAAATTAGATGGATTTTAAGTACAAAGTCCATTGATCCCTTCTTACTCTTTTTTACCTTTAAAAAATATGACCCCCAACTACCTCCGTCAAGATAGAGTTTCCCACCATGGTTGCCTTAAAGGCAGGAGTAAGAAAAATGGAAACAAACAACTAATCACTCAAATCAGAAATCAAAATGAAATGCAAAGGGACAAAGTTGTGTTGTGCATTAGATGCAGGTGTTAGAAATGGTTAGCTTAATAATTGCAAACTCAACAAGTATATGTGTATAAAACTAAACAAAAACACAATTTAACGATGCAGGCATCTGAGAAATTCAATCCAGTAAAAAAAAAAAAAGGTTATTTTGTTTTTTTTTAAAAAAAGGACAGTCTGTGTTCCGTCAGATCCCTTGTCTCCAAGCTGTGCACATGCCAATATGGTTTGAGTATTTTTTAAACTGTTAAGATGGGAAAAGTAAGGACACACTAAAAGCAATGAGGTAAATAAGAAAGTAGTCGTGCAGTGGAGAATGGGTAAGCAGTGTAGAGGTAGGACTGAAGTCTGCTAAACTGATTATGTTGCTATGTAGTGAATCAGACCAGTGTAAGCCTCTGTGAGTTAGCGTTGAAATAAAAAGGTCATTTCTTGTTTTTGGTTTTGAAATTAGGTCAGTTTCATATATATGGTCTACTGCCCCATGGATACAGGAGAATAATGTGTTGAATAATGTGATGTTAGTATGTCCAGAAATACAATTTAAATGGCGAAACAACTGAAATAGCTGTGGCAATACTCTAGATTCTCCATAAAGATTGGTTCTGTATAGATAGTCACAGTAGTTTTCCTCCATCCTGTAGTCTCACTTACAATCGCAGTTACAACCATGACATGCCAGTCCATGTAAACAGGAAGCCACTGTTCATGGGAAAATGTGTTTTCTTCCCAAGCATATAGGGTTTTCAGAAATGTGTGCCCTGCTGTGTAAAGGCTACCAAACATTTTACAACTTAAAAGCCCTAATTGTAAAGTTCAAGATAGATAAAAACTCTAACCTTTGAATCGAATAAAACATCTTGCTGTGTTCATTCTTTTTTATTTATGTATATGTAACAGGGGGAAGTATTATGTGCGTGGGTCATCACTGAATAATAATGAGTCAAACACAGATCACTGGGTGTTGACACGCCCCATAGGTGTGCAGATTTAATAACAACACAAGTGCTGCCACTAGGGTACCAGCAATGGTAGCCCTAGTGTCAGATTTAATAAAGTATGTATAAATATAATAAGGGTTTGTCACACAAGGCGAGCGCTAGTCTCACTAAAAGAGACGTCCTGCTCCAGGAATCTGCTACACTACGAAACCCTCTCTACATCAACATCCCCTAAACTAACTACTGCTGTTGCTCCCGAAGTCCCAGCCTCCCAGCGACCGATTTGTTGCGATGGTCCTGGCTGGGCAAAGTCTTCACAGGTACCGTCTTGCAGTTCATGGGCACCATAGTAGTTATTCTGCGGAGTGGACGCTGTCCGCCTCTACGTATACAAAGCGCCTGTCTGTGTAGCATGGTGGCGCAGTCGCCTTTTTGAGCTGCATGCAGGCTCCCTGGGCACGCCCCCCAGCCAATCCAGACCTCCCAGTCAGCTCAGCACCTATCTACTCAATTGGTTGCCTGGCAGCTCACCTCCTGTTATGCGTCTCAGCTGCACACATCTGCGCAAGAACCAGTGACAGGGTTCTCCCTGTCACAGTACATTTGAAGAACATATATCTTTTTTTTTTTTTTTTTAAATACTGCCACTTTTTAAAATGTTTAATCTCCAGGGAATATTCCTAGAGACTGCAATATGAACTTAAAACTGGAGAACCTTATAGCAGTGTGTGATCAAATACATTATGTATATTGTACACCAGTGGTTGGCAAATAACAACTGTAAGTAACTGACATAATACAGTAGATTTGCTTTGGAAAGCCCACAATTAAAGCACAAAGAACAGACTTCCTTAGCTACTTGGTTTGGCAAAACAAGAAGTAAACAAGTCAAAAAACTTTATTTATGTTGTGTTGTGTTAAAACCAACTTTTTTTGGCAAGTGTGACTTCATTGATTTCGTTTTTTACAGTTGTACTTGAGTTTGTGCTTAGTCTGTGTATAGACACACTCAAAAATAGAATTCCTCCTGAAAGTAATGTTTACTTGCAGGCTTATCAGCAGTAAATTACCTCTGTGTTCTTGCCTTTCATGTTGTTTGTTTTGCTGAAAAGTGAACATTGAACACTGTTTAGAATAAATCACTGTTTCATCTTTCTGTATTTAAATGTTACTGAGTTAACCGTGATTACATTAGTAGACACACATAATTACTTTTTAACAACATCATTGTGGTTAACATCACTGTGCACATACACTTAAACAATACTGCACTTTGAAGTTTTTATTTTATAATGGTTTAGCAGATATGGTGAGTATAGTGTAGTTTTTAATTCAATGAAAGCATATTTATTTGGTGTGGATTTACTTTTATGTGTGGCTTTGAAGGGCTGGGCCTTTTTTTTTATCCCTGTAGCAAAAATTTAACAGACGTTTAGCAATTGGCTGATAGCATGTGTTTCAAAAAGTGGAATATAAACTCACCCATTATAATGACAACAACTTCATCAGGTTGGCCAACTGTCAATGTAATTTTGTTATTCTCAGCAGCCACTGCTTTCGAAAATAAATGATCATCTGCAGGGATTAAAACTACGCTAGCACTGGTGCATTCAGCTGTTTAAAAACACAGTTTGAACTGTGCACTGGGAAATTAATTCCTGGTAAAGTATCTAGAGTATATTAACATTACAGTAGTCTATAACAAGAAATAAATATGAATGAGTGTGGCAAAGTGCCCGCTCCTGTGTGTATTTTGTGTTATATGTCGTACGTTAATGTTGGTGTATAGTCATTGGTACACGGGATATAAACGGGTCTGTGTAACACGAGTGTTTAAAATGCATATTTGTATTTAGGCATGAGGATTGCACAGCACTTCACGTGCAAGTAAAAAGTAATAATATGTGAGCACAGGGAATTGCACTTTATTAATTCACGTGCAGTTGTACCGCGACTCCAATTGAATGAGTCGAGTCTCGGTACAGCTGCATAAAAGCAACATGTTTTCACATATTCGGGGTTGTGTGTTAATAATAATAATAATAATAATAATAATAATAATAATATTAGTCAGTCATAGTTAAATATCTGCTCACCATGTTTTGTCTAGTCTGTTTTGTTTGTCTGTTTATTTTGGCGAATGTGCCGTGTCCTGTTTTTGTTTGTTACAACCATTTATTTTCTGTCTGTCTGTTCATTCATTCACTCAGCTCCACCAAACAACACCTCTCTCTTGTTGTTTATTTCCTGGCTCTGGTCTGACGCCACCCACTCCGGCCGTCTTTGTGACAGGCTGTTTTTTAGTTTGTGCATTAGAGGCCATAAATAATGAATTCTACTCTTATGTCTCTCCTTAATAGGTGCAAATCAATTTTCCCACAGGTGACTTTCTTAGACTTAAGCAATACATTGTACATCATTGAAGAAGGCATTAGCCAGAAAAGCTGTCTTCTTGACAGTTGTCATGTCATGTTTACTGCAAGGTACAGTAAAGAGATTGCAAGTGTTTGACTGTATCTTGTCTTGATGTGATTGTTACAAACACCACACTCCAATGCAGTGGTATTTAAGTGATCCCCTCGAGATGTATTCCAGTCCTGGTCTTTATTCCAACCAGGTCCTAAATGAGTTCACTTCTGGTCTAAAATGATGCTTTTTCCGCTGTATAATTAAAGGCATAATTAATGAAATGGTACACACCTGTAACATGAAAAATATGATAAATAGAATTTCATAGCTCTGGATCCAATTTATTTGAATGAATTAATCATTTACCAGGACGAGCATTGACTAACCTATTGGAAAAACGTTAAAAGAGCTGTAAACAAATTATGTTCTGTTTTCACCTGGCTGCCATGTTTTTTCACAATGAGAAAAAATGAACATTTTCTAAAGCTAGCAAGAAAACAACTAGATCTAGGTAGAGGCAATTAATTTCTTACTGGTATGTTGGTACTTATTGCATACACCATATAACATTAAAAAAACTATGATATATATATATATATATATATATATATATATATATATATATATATATATATATATATATATATATATATATAAAGCAGAATGATTACAATAAATAGTGCATTTCTTCAAATTCGAGTACAGTATGTTGATGCGTGTATTCAAATCGGCAACAAAAGATGTGACAACATGAGTACACAAACTGCAACGTGACTGACTGCCGAGAAAAGACAAACAAAAACATCACTGCCCGAAAACAAAAAGAAGCAACATGACTTACTGCTGAGGAAAGACGAACAAAAACGTTACTGCCCAATCTCGAATCATCCATGACATACAGGCAGCCATTCTCAAAGAAGCATCATTATCTTCCTGAAGGATTTGAAGAGAAGCTTTACAATTTCAACATTTCATTATTAGGATCAGCTCTAACAAACAGTGCCAGCTTGTACCAACCCCTATATTTTTTGACATGCCACGTAATACAGTAGTCTCCGGCTAAGAGAAGACCCCTCAGGAAGCAAGCAAAGTGTTCTCTTATCCGAAGTGTTCTTTAAGACGGAGTTGACCACTAGACACAATATGAATCAATAAATAAATTTAATATTTATTACTTGTCATGACGCATGTGCATCAACATATAAAATGAATAGGATAAGAGAAAAGCAATAGGCAAGTGTATGTCAATAGACCATAATAATAAAGTAACAGACAAACTAACGTTAATAAACTACCTGTCAAACTAAATGAACACAGCACCCCTACACACGTTAAAAAAATGCAGCAGCAGCTCTAGATTAATTATGAATACCTGTACAGGAGCAATATGTAAGACATGCACAACATTATTTACAATTTCCAACTTTTTGTAACAATGCCATTTTGTAGCGATGAGGTGCACTCATCAGAATACAAAACAAAGCTACGATATGATGATGGTTCTGGAAAGATTCAATACACCACTCAATGTTGCTCAAGACATTCGTGATGACAAGTCACTCACAGAAAGATTGAATAAACCAATGGAATTTAAGTTTGATGATGATGAGTTATCAGGTTACAAAACAGTGCTGTATCCGTTGTGAACAAATCACTAGCAATGCCAAAAAGGTGTTCTTTTAAACAAAGTTCTTTTTCCTTTAGGCGGAGCATTTACAATGGGAAAAATCTGTTTCACCTGAAGGGTGTTCTCTTAGGCGAAGTGTTCTATTAGGAGGTTCCTATACGTGGAGACTACTGTACCCGTGGAGACTACTGTACCACAGTTTACAAACTGGGAAAAAAACAGGTGTGAGTAATCATGATTGGAAATGAGAAGCAGCACATAACTGTAATAGCAGACGGCCACAAACTGCCTCCATATGTGTAATTGAGGTTGTATATTTATTTGATGTTTTATTTTTTCCTCAAATTAAGGGTGGGAAATTTGAGCTGTGTATTAAATTTAAAGGCATCTTAAATTCGAAGGAATATGGTAGTTATACAAAGCAATTCATGTTTTTTTTTTCTTTTTAACTATTGTGGGGAGTCACAGGACTATACCTCCCAGAAGGTCACAGGCTGAAAAGCCTTAATTTCTTTGACCTACCAGCATCAAGCAGTTCTTGCAGAAACTGTAAGATGACTGGCATAGGGCAAGATATGGGGTCATGGCTTCTAGCCAGACACCAAGCTTGGAAATACCTCCGCTTATAAGTGTACAAGGACCAAGTGGAGTCTGCCCTAGTGCTCTGCAACGTTCTCACAACCACATCTGATAGCCGTAGGTCTAACCAGTAGTCCCTTTCAGGGACCAGACCCATAATCGGAACCTCCCCAGCCTTTCGCCCGACTGAGGAGATCCATGCACAGTGGAATCTCCCAGGGCTGGCTGTGCAACAGCTGGCACAGGTTCGAAAATCAGATTCTCCTGGGCCACTTTGGGGCAACTAGGAGAACTGACGCTTCCTATAACCAGAGATTTTTGAGAAAGGCCATTAAAAGCAGTATAGGCAGGAGAGCATACAAAAACGCTTTGGGCCATTCATACACTAGGGTGTCTACGCCAAGTGGACCTCCTAAGCAGTGGAGGGAGTACCATAGCAACAGCTCCGTAACGTGTTAGCTGTCTAATAATAACAAGCAACAATTAGACAAAACAAACAAACACTCATGATATGTATATTCACAATACAGGTCCTTCTGGGTTCCGGGAACCAAAATGAAGGAACAGATTACATCACTTCGATCCCTACTTATACTGTCACTCATGACCCCTTGGTAAACGATTGCAGCCGCTCCTCCAATCTAGTCGATGAGTTAGTGTATCAAAACTCTGCTCCTTTTCTAAATGACCGACTTCATTTTAACCCTCGGAACGAAGTGTCAAGCCAAGTAGTTCAGGTACTCTGTTCCCGTTACTTAGCGCCCTCACAGGTTGGGAGGGAGATTTACCACCAAGAATCATTGTCTTTCTGTTACACTCATACATGCCCTGTGCTCCCTTTGCCCTCAACAAAAATATAGTCCATGACTAATACTGTCAAAAATCTTTATGTGAAACCAAATGCCAAATGTTTTCATTGACCTCAACAAAACTATAATCCAGCCCCCCATTTGTACCTGTTGGCATGGAATATCCAATTGCTGCCAGAACCTTAAATAGCAATCCCATTTTCGAGGTGGAGACATATTCATGAGACAGTTAAGCTGTTTGAAACCCTTTAATCTTACTTAGGTATTTAATGGCCAATAAATATAAGGAAGTTGAACAAAAGACAGGAACTGGTTAGTAACTGACTCATAAGACCACATATTGTACAAGTAATGTGAATCTGTTATATAATATCCTGCATGCATATGATGCCAAACTGAAATGAAATGCTCATTAAATCAAAGATTTCCACCTGTTTCACACATGTACTGTCTTGTTTACTTCAGTAGAATTCCAGTGGCACTGTCAGCTTTAGTCAGTTACTCAAAAAAACAGCCCAAATAAAAACAGACTTGATCCAACTTGTGAAATAAGCTCCACCTATTCATAATTCTGCAGCTGAAAATATGCATCTGTTTTCTGAGAACCAGTTGACATTGTTATCACTATACTGAACAGCTTTGAATGATTAAAAAAATAAAGAGCAGGCAGACAAATTTGCGTGATGTGTCTGCTACATAGATTCAAATATACATTTTCTTGACTAGTTTTTCTGATTTCCAAATATGACACATGAGTTACAGTGTGCCGTGACAATTATATTTAAAATGCCATTCCCTGGATTTCACTGAGACAAAAAAATTATTGACACAGCGTATTTATATCTATATGCTTAACAATTTTATGAACTGTTTAATGAAAGGAAGACATATCTTTTACAAAATGTTACAAAATCACTAAGAAACAACTTAGGTGCACTTATATAAACCACCTTCAGTTTTTCAAAATATGATTTCTGTAAACTTTGCTATGGGTTAAAATGCTTTAAAAAAAAAAGTAGCCTGTTATGAATACATTGCCGTGTCACAGGCTTCACAAGTGGAAGTTTAGGAAGACACTGAGCCAGTCCCTGGTTTCAAAAAGGTTGAGAAACACTGATCTAGATAATATCTTAATAGGCACACTTTGAAATCTAATCTAGCTGTAATTAGGATTTTAATTGATACAGTCCCACATAACCTTGCTCCATGGGGAGCAGAAACCTTACCACACCCCCAGTTTAAATATTGCTGGTTATGGAGTCTCTACTTGCTGAACATTAGATAATTGTCCCTCGAGAGGAAGCAGTGTTTTACATTGAAAGGAAGTGATATTTATAAGACAAATTTACAAAGACATTTTATTTATTGGTTTCCCAGGTACTGTTACGATAAGCCGATTCTGTGTGTCTTGCTTCTGTTCGGTGTACGCGTTAATTGTCAATTTTATACATGATTTGATCCTGCATAAAAACATACAACTTTTTACTAACTGTGCCAAGCCCTATAAATAATAATAATCTATATTTCACTTGATCAAAGCAAGAATATCAGGGCTAATTTAAGTTTTGAGAAGTAAGCATTTGAAGTTTTAATATAAAAACATACATGAGCCAACAGATTTTTCTTCATTTTAAGAAACTTGTAGGTAATATAGTGGATTAAGGATGTTTACAGTTTTGAGTTTAAATGTTTAAATGTTTGTAATTTAAAAAAAATGTTTAACCATTGTCAAAGATATGCATTATAGGGGTCAGCTGTATTTCTTATGTATAGGATGTGTACAGTGGTTATGTGTTGAATATTGAACCCTGTCTGTAAGAGGAAATTGTGTGAGTTTATCCATCTCCTCCTTCGCACTTACTACTGCTAATATTTCAAAAAGCAGCTGGCATCTTCAGTGATGTGGAAATTCTGCTGGCAAAACCTAACAGCACACTATGACCTAAGATGGCAGCCATATTCACATTTGATTTCCAGATAATAAAGACCTAGCAGTTCAAGATCCTGGCTTTAAACTAGGTACAGAGGTGTATCCTGTGATTCTGTTTGTGGGTGTAATTGAAACAAATAACAAAAATCCTTTCCTGCCAGTGTTTTTGCAATGCTCCCACCACTAGTGTTAAATCTCAGAAACTATTTCATATTTATATAAACATGTCATGTAAAATATGTTGCTATGAGCTTTACAGCAAAGAGGCAATACTTTGAGTTATTGTTCTTAATAATTGGTACACAGCTGTGTGCTTTGATTTTCTTACTTGAGTTCTGTTATCTGTTATCAGATGTTACTGTAAAAACCTTTGTATAAGTCTATTTTCTAGGTATTTTTAGGGGGTACACAATAGGGGGGTGGGGACTGTGCTGACTCTGCTGGCGCATTCATAGTGCTGCAGGAAAAGGGCAGCAGCCTTACAATATCCGTCGGTCGGTCATGGCAGTGACACGGAGAGGTGGGAGAGAGGGTGTGTGGCTCTCCCTCTCTCTGAGTGGCTGAGAGGTGGGCCTTGGGGGATTGCTGGCCCTATAAAGATTACACTCTGTGTTCCCTCGGGCTGCCCGTCTAGACGAAACGATCCAGCTGGCGGAAGCTGGGCTGCCGGACCGAGCACAGCCGGCGAAACAAAAACAAACAAAATAAATAAAAAAAAAAACATTGGAAAAAGAAAGATTGTAGAAATCGGGGAATCCTTGGGCAGACCCCAAAATGTGTATAAGTGGAGGGAACACCATAGCGTAGGACGGAGACCGGTGCGGATAGCGACGGTTGGGGCGACGCTGCTGAGTGCAGCACCTTTATTTTGTAGGTTTATTACTGTGTTTTATTTTCCCTTTTTCTTTCATCTTTTGTTTTCATTATTATTTCTAGCACTTGTGTACTGGACCCTATACCACAACAGCGCCCTCTGCGGGTTGGAATAAATCAGTGCGCCTGAGTAGCGTTACAAATAAAGTTCTGTCTCTGTGTTAGTGAATTGCTCACCACCCTTCCACAACCGACTTATACGGTAAATGTCCAGTAGGTGGCATTGGTCTTTCTACTTTTTAGTGTTTAGTTTGGTGAACTTTTACTGCCATTTTCTGTTTAACTTTCTGGTATTTCTCTAATGAGGTGAGGGCAAATATTGAGATCTTCAATGCAAGGTCACATCTAATAACTATATTTCTTTTCTCTTTTAGGCATGCAATTGTGCACACTGCGTTTTGCAGATGGTCCTTATGAGGTGCACCTCTCTGCAATAGCAAACATGGAATTAGGAGACCCAACTCAAGAATTTTAGGGCTAAAATGTAAAACTAAATTTTTATTATTTTATTTTTTATTTTTGCTTGGCTAGTAGTGTTTGCTAATTCTTGCCCCCTTTGTTGGGTTACAATATACTGTACACTAAGCACACATTCTTCCCTTAAAATGACTTAAAAGCTCTTTTTTAAAAACTTTTTATAGCTTATGTGACTAAAACTAGTAATTCTTCCAACATGTAAATTGATTTAAAAAATGTGCACTCTCACATTAAAATGTGTTTTCTGTCTATTTTGGCACACATTTCCATTATTTTTATATAGAAAATGTGTTGGCTACTTACATCAATTGTTGTTATTTATGATTATTTAATAACACAATATAAAGCTGCTGTATACAAAGGGCTTCATTCACTGAAGCAGTGGTTCTCAAGCAATTTTCTTTGGTGGCCTCATTTTCCTAAATATACTTAGTTAATCAGTTGAAAAATAAAGAATATGTAGATATAAAGAATATGCATATCTAAAAAGTTTTCAGTCATTTCTGTAATAACGCTAAATTACAACGGTGCCTCTACTGGATCTTAATTCCAAGGTCCTTCTAACGATAAATTGGACATATAAAACAGGTACTTGCAAGGGTTATTTTGTATTATTATTGCACTGACAACATGTAAAACTTGAGTGTCTGTGTCAGCAGACAAAAAAATAAATAAATAAATAAATCATGCTGCACAATTCAGAGCTAAATTTAATAATTCTTTAACATAGTAAAACTCCATAACAAATCATAAATATACCCTTGTTAATCAAGGGCATAAAAATATGTAAACAAGCCCAGAATTACTGGCTGACACAGAAATATAGCAACAAAGCAACAAACAAAAAACTAAAGGCCTGGTCGAATGGACGACTTTTGTTGCCTTGCAGTTTGCGGTGGTTACACGGGAGACAAGCCTGCGCTCGACAATTTGGCAACACACAGGCAACAATGTAATGCAAACCAATAATAATGCACGTTCCTGCCACGAGAGGTAAACATGCTGCGAAGGAAGGTTGCTGCTGCTGCTTTAATAGCAGTGATAGATGAAGAAGAGTAGAAAAAATAAACTTTTAGGTTCGGCTCTGGGTTATGAGATGTAAAGAAATATTATTGTATCAGTTGTTTTTAAACTTGCCCAAAAAACAAACCTTATGGCATTTTTTTCTAAAAGGTGGTAACAAGTAGTCTTGTTTGCAAACTGTTACAAAAATACAACCAGTATAACCTTTTCATTTTTTATCTCGTATTGTCTCTTATTTTCATTTACTGCAAAAAAAATATGTTTTAAATTTAAACAAAGGAAACACAAAATAACAGATGGCCTCCACAGGAACCTTTTATTTTCTTATATAATTATTTCTCAAACCTATAAAAAAAGCAAAACAATCTATTAGCTTCACTCCCAAATCATGCATCCACATAGCCATTTTATTATCATTTGACACTACTATCAAATACGATTGGCTGCAGGGGTGAAATTCTCAACAAAAAAGTACAAGTACTCATATGCGCAGCCTGGTGGAGTAGACCTGCAGTTTAATTTTAATAATCTGGAAACAAAAGTCAGGTCTTCTGCTAGATTCTCTTTTATATTATTATTGCTCTGGCAACAAATCAAACTTTAATAGGTTGATCAATCATATTAAATGTATATACATTAATGTAATACCTAAGCTAAAGTATATTACTAACGTATTGAAGTTAAATAAATTTAAAAACTACTTTCACTTTCCCAGCTAAATCTAACAAAAGTGTAATATTCCAGAATGGCAGGTGCACAGACCTGGATTTCTGCCTTCCAATTAATAATGTGCAGCAATGTTCATTCACATACTTAGCTTGTTTCTCCACACTAGAGTAATTATGACTCCATACTGCTGTTTTCACGTCGCTGCTCTCATGGATCAACCAATGAGCACTCACACGAAGTGAAATGGGCTGAGATTTGTGACTCCTGACAAAAGGAAACTGCCTGATTGGTTTAATAACACCGTGTAACAAAATTTCTTTTTTTTTTTTGTTCCTGGGTAGTAAGTGTTATTTCCTAATTGCTTATGCCTCAAAAGTATAGAAAATGGCTATTATTCCCCACAAACTTTGCTTTTGTGACCAGGACAGTGATATTTCAAAATATCACTATTTCCAATGGGAAAACGGACAAATGTGTGTCTTTTCGTTCACATAAAGTCAGTAAAAAACAACATATGAATCCAAATTAACATGTATTTATACGAAAGTAATACAAAAATGACTACAAAAGATTTAGAAGTGAGTAGTTTTTCGAGATTTACGATTAGACTGTATTTACAGTATAATCATAAATCTCGAAAAACTATTCACTTCTAAATTAGACTGTATTTATTTATCGCTCAGTTAAACCACGGAGTGCAGTCCCCAAATAATAACGAAGTAATAATAACACACAACCCAGACACGATCACTTATCCAAACAATGAGTGCTCTTTGTGCAGGTGGTGCGACAGCTCCAAGCTAGTGTTAGACATCTAACAAGGATAGTTAGAGCAACAAAAGAAACAAATCATGAAACACTCACGGTTATTTTATATCTGTACTCCTTTTACAGGTCCGTCCATAACCATAACAAAGGAACAGATTGCTCGGCCACATCCCGATATACCTTCAGTCACACCCCCTTCGGTAGCACAGTCACAAATCCTCCAATCCATGACTGACACATTGCCTACCACATTAAGATGACTTCTTGTATTATGACTCTGCCCCCTTCCTGGATGGCCGATTTCCAACTGACCCTGGAATTAACTGTCAAACCATCCAGTCCAGGGAATACTGTTCCTGTTATACCGTGCCCTCCCAGGACGGGAGGGAGATTGTTGACTAGGATTCATTCGCTCTCTGTCACAATATTACAAGGTGATTCAAGAATAATTATTTTTGGTAATTATGGGGGGCACCTTACAGCTATGACCAAAAGTTTTGCATCACCCAAAATAATTAAAACATTTTGCTTCATAAAGTCCAATGAAACCTGCTGAAAAATGTTACTTTAACATACTGAATTATATATCACCTTGTAGTTTTCTAGCTATTTAAAGAAAAACTAACACAAATTGAAAAATGTAACATTTTGAAATCTAACATGAAATACTGTACTACTATTAGGGCTTCCAGTAGACTTTTGCAATATCATTTTGTAGTTTCTTTGATTACATGATTTTAAATTAAATATATAAATTATGTTCAGTTTCAATCATACAGTTCGAGTTGATGCAGAACTCTTGACCATAGCTGTAGAGTATTTGATTGGCATACGAAACATGTTGTTAAGTTTTAATTACATACCCCGTCAAGGTAGAAATATGGTGTGTTGATAAAAACAAAAACAAAAACATAGTTTGATAGAAACATAGCTTGTGTCTATCAGTCCTGGCAGTCCCTTCTGTGCACAGGATAGAAGCTATTTTCACTATCTTCTCCTCCACACTTTTTTTATCTCATCTCCTTGCTTAATCAGTTGTGAATGCCTTCTTAAGGCGCACCTTATCAGATAAGTCACATGCTATGATATTCTAATGAATTCCATAGAGTGCACCTTAAAAAGAGGTATTCACCTTAGTAAATACCAACTTAATTGTAGAAATAAGACCCATGCTAAGGCAATGTATTAAGGCATACCTAATTTCTACTTTTAAGAAGGCTTAGTGAATGTATCCAAATGACTGTCACTAAATTGCAAGCAACCATGGCTCCCTCCTGTGGATTCTGCACAAGGAATTTGTCTTGATGATGTTTAAGTTTCTTTCCATTTTTACCTCTTTGTTGTAACTCCCTGATATAGACATTAGGTTAACTGGTGATTACATATAAAATACTATAAAAGTCGTGACCCACTGAAGTTGATCTGGTATTTTAGGATTTATGGTAAGTACCACATTTTCAGGGACAGTTGAGTAAGTTGTCCATACTAGAGCGTTATATTTTTAAACATATTGCCGATTCTTTTGAAATTTTTAGTCACACATCATGGATCATAAATCTAAAGATTTCAGTGTATCCAGATCATGCTCCCTCCTGCAACTATTCTGGTTTTCTGTTTATACAATGCACCACTCATTTCAAGCAGAGCACCAGCATTGTTGCAAGAGGGACAGTGAACTGGATACACTGCAATGTTTAGATTATCTTTCTTCTGGCGAAATGTTCCTGAGTAAAAGTGTTTTAAAAAGTAATCTCCCAGTTGATGTATCTGTGGTGTGTGAAAGAAATATCAAACCAATCTGGAATATGTTGAAAAAAAAGTGCTGCCATATGGACAACATGGGATTTTAATAACATATCTGTTTATGAAATCTTGTAAACAAATTGTTAACTTATGTTTTATAGTCAACATTGCTAATTACATTTTTACCTTTCAAAATTACCTCATCGACTAATTTAAAGAGCTGTTGTTGCATGTTAAACACAAAAAATGTTAGCCGATCACTATATTAATGCCTGGTGTAATGTATCATGTAGCACAAAACCTTTGTTTTAATATTTCTCACAAAATTGCATGCTGGCCTAATTCAAATTCTAATACTAATGGGGAAATTGAGTGCTTACTGTAAGATAATATATTTATTAAAATATGAAAAACAGGCAGTAGTCATTCATACTCTTATATCCTTCTTAGAATACCTATTAATTAATTTGGACTGCATGCAAAGAAGCTAAGACTTTCTGTAATATACAACTGTGGCCAATTTTTTTAAATGATGTCTCAATCCTAAAATTCTGAGTGATGCAATACTTTTGGCCATAGCTGTAGGCCTTACAAAGTACAAATATGTATTTATCTTATTAAATATCATTGGAGGTGTGAGAAACAGTGTGAGGCTTTTCTGACATTGCAAACACAAGGTAGACATAGTGATATAGACAATCATGCAAATGTTTTTAATATCATTAATTATAATATGTATGGAAGTCATGATAATACATATAAAAAAGCAAACATTAAGGTGGTGTACATACAGCAACATATTATTGTAAAGGTGCATTTTGTTTCAGCATAAGGATTTTTTTTATGTTAAATGAATATGAATTTTGCCTATGGTGATAGCATTATACAGTAATCAACAAAAGAAGAACTGCTCTTAAAGCGGAGACATACATGAGAATATGTGTATATAAACTTTGGAACTGGCTATTATTCACTGCACAGATCTGTACCAGTGAACTGAATATGCAAAGACCAATAGTTTTAAAATGCTGGCTCTATGGATTATGAGTTCTGCTCCTTTTGGTTGACTGTTAGATTTAAATCTCCAAGGGAAAAGGTGAAGGTGTAATTTTATTATTTTAATGACTCAATCAGAAATTTTGTAATAAACTTGTAAGAAATGTTTTCCACCCCTGTATACAGAGGAACTGGTATTAAGGTGTAGTTCATTGTTTACCACTTCCATTAGCTACATAGGTCTCAAATGTGCAGTTCTGTAAGAAACACATATTTTCATTTTAAAAAATCTGTTAATACTTTAGACTAAAGGAAGTTAAAATGTTCTCATATTTCCAAATATACAACCTTGTTTAAAAGGTGAAATATCACATGTACCTAGTCTCCACAGAATATTGTATACCCAACCTGTGCTCCACAATGCAGATGGCTGATATTTATACGATGGGTGGGAAGGGCTTTGTGGGTATTTCAGATGATACTACTCTTTTCAGGGGAGCATTTGAATATGGCAGTGCCCTTGCACCTCCTGCTCCATTTCACCTCAGCAGTGTATTCTGGGTCATAGGATGTTACTGGCTAAAAGCATGTCAGTCAATAGAGGAAGCAGCTGATTGGTTATTGACAGTAAATAAGCCGTTGAAGGAGTGGGGACAATTTTCCCCTCCAGGTGAAATTACCAATTAAGTACAACACTATCTAAAAGCTTTGATTTAAATAGAGCTTTCAATTATCAAGTGTAGTATGGTACCAGTTAGGTTTTAAAGTGAAAATACCTGTTTAAAATAACACAGGCTTCAAAACTGGACATTTGAGGCATGCATAACAAATGGAGGTGCACAAAACTTATGGAATTATTTTGTTAGCTACAACCGCATAAAAAAAAATCATGTACATTATTGCTAAAAAGTACTCCATGGTTTGTTGTCTTTGCTTTCTTATTTAGTGTAAATACATTAGCTACAAATGCTGTTCATTTGGTATATTTGAAGCCTTCATTTCACTTCCTTGTCTGGACATCTCATTAGTCTCTTCTACCCTGAAAAAGAACCAGAAAAGTGATGACTCGGTTTATAGGGAGAAAAGACCATTCAAGGGTAATAAACTTGTCTTGTCAGTAACATTTGTATATCTATACTATGAGTAGGAAAACTTTTTTTTTTTTTTTAAATTATATTTTCATTTTTCATCATCACGTCAAAGTTGCTCTTTAGATGTTGGACATGGTATCTATTGTTGATCGGTAAGTGTTTTTTCAACGTTTATTAAAATGTTTTGGTTTTTGTCCACTCTGCCTCTCATTTTCATGTGCTGCACATTGCAGTTCTAGACCATTCTGCTGTTGTGCAATCAGTCCAGTTATACAAAATATGCAAAACACCTGACAAAGTCAATAGGTTGCAGGGCCACTATGGACAGCCAGGACAGCACTGATTTGTGGCAACAAGTCTGACAAGAAAGTGCTTAAATTGTGCTGGAAGGATAGGGGTTGTTAAAAACGGGGCTCTGTAGATTTGGTGCTTACAGCTAGATTACGCCCTGGACTAACTGTGACAGGGTACGCCCGTCCCTATGTTTATTTGTAGTATTTTTTATTATTGTTATTTAATGTATTTTGTTTATTATTTCGGTTAATTTAAAGTCAATAATGTATTGTTATTATAATTATAGTCAAATGTAGTTGGCAGGAACAATGCTTGCCTCTCGTCTGCCAAATACATTCCTTGAGAATGCGTGGTCGGCAGCTTATGATTTATTGATGAATTGGCTGTTGAGCACACATTACAAAACCCAAGCAGAAACCCTGGTCGGGAGATGTGGGAGATGTGTATATATATATATATATATATATATCAGCTTTTGCTGACAAGCAGAGAGCTTTTGGAGAAGGGAGACAGAGAGAAAGAGGAACGTATCTAAAAGATACACATACTGGAGTTGAACCAGCACGGTACTTCTTTTGTGTATGTTTGCCATTTTGTTTAATAAAAACAAGCACATTTGTGGCTTACCCTACATTGTTCTTCCTGTTCTGGTCTGACGTTACCCAAGAACCTATCCTACGCCAGCGGCCAGTAAGGTGACTGATCCTATACGAGGTTTCTTGCGTTTTTTCTTCGCTGACTTTGTGTCTCGCTTGACTTTTTTACTCTACAAGAAAACCAAGATCAATAATAGCCCAGTTCAAATTCCTAACTTTCTTTTAATGTATCCATAACTACACCAAACTCAATTGAAAGGTATGTAGAAAAACAAAAAAAAAAACTTAAAACTAAAAAAAGTCTATTAAAATCCATTTAGTTGTCTTGAGTAATAACACAAACTGTTATTTCACCTGCAATAATTTGTTTCTAAGGAAAAGGATACATTTTCCTATTTGTCAGTGTCTATATTTGAATCCCTATTGCTCACTCAACATATAGAACTAATAATTCAATCAGAAGGACTTGTTTCACTTTTATATGACATTTTGATAAAAACCTATTGAAAATAAACGTAAGCAGACGTATCTGCCCCACAATAATATGGCACACGGTCACCAGTCCTGGGTGCGTGTGGTCGTGCTCGTGGTGGGTGATAAACAATGTTATTTCGTGACTGTATTGGTGCAGTGATGATCCGGCTTGTGCTGGCCCAAGGTGACAGCTCCGGATACGTGTTAGATGTCTGGTGGTTCAATAAACACAGACAGTTACTAACAGAAAATAAAAACAAACACAGCACTCATGAATATTCTTTTATGTTCTTTTTTTTTATTTCTCCAGCAGTCACTACTGCAGCTCTCTCGGTCCTTCCAGGTTAAAGTGCAAACCCAAGCGAAGGAAAAGATTAGCGTTTCTCTGGCCCCTTTTATGTTACCCCGCATGATCCCTTGGTAAACGATTCGAGCTGCGTCTATAGCTTCCGGGTCAGTAACAAGAGAGTCTCGCTTCCATCCAGGCTGACTGACTTCCCAACCTCGGAAACGAACTGTCAGGCCATCCCGTCCAGATACTTTTCCTTTCTCTATTTAGCACCCGCACAGGTTGAGAGAGAGATTTACAACCAGAACTGTATTTCTGTCACAGTCCCATACAGTGGTACAGCATCATCGGCGCTATGCTTCAGGATGAGAGGTCCGGAGTTCGCCCCCAGCCTCCGCCTGTGTTTGGATTGCCTCGTCCTGTGTGAAAAGCCTGCCTGCGGGAACTGAGGTTTGCTACTATATATATATTACTGTGGACTTACTATAGTGACTTATCCTATTATCCTTATTATGTAATAATTATTACTGGAGGTATGGGTTGTGGGTTAAGATGTTTTCATTTATGAATGTTAAAAGTTACATGTTTGTTTTATAAGATTGCCTGTACTGTATGTTTTAATAAATACATAAATTTATTGATGGTAATGATCTTGTTAAATACCAGCTGGTACCCACTAAGACACAACTAAATGTGTGTTCCATTTAGTCAAATGAATTTAAAAAATGTTAAATACGACACAAATTAACTTACAAAATATGAGCCTGAAATGTAAATAGACTAATTTGCCACATTAGTTAATGGGCACCTAGCAGCTTTTAAATGTGTACTGGTAGCTCAGAATGACATTGCACCACTACTTGTATTGTTGTTTTAGTATTTTAATTGTTTAAGAATTTTAATTGCAATTTTATTTTAACTTTGTATTTAATGGGGCCAGGATATACATTGATTTTAGCTTGTTTACTTATCTGTTAATCATTTTAGTCGATTTTAGTATTTTAGTTCCAGGGACTACCATTATATATTAGCTGATTTTTGTATAGGCATCAGAAGGCGAGTTTGAAAGTCTGCTACATGCTGTCTTTTGTAAAAGACTGTGACGGAAAGATGAGTTCTGGTGATAAATCTTCCTCCCAACCTGTGAGGGCGCTAAAGAACGAGAGGAGAAGCATCTGGAAGGGCTGGCCTGACAGTTCGTTTCCGGGTCAGGGAAGTGGGTCAGCCTGGAGGGAAGCGCGACTCTGTTGTAAGACCGTATTGATTTGAGAGATAAACGAGAGGCAGCTGCAAGTAATAAGGCAGCTGCAACCGTTTATCTTGATATCATGCGGGATTACATATAGGGGCCAGGGTAACGCTGGTCTTTTCCTTCGTTTGGGTTAACGCTTGGAGAGAGAAGGAGCGAGAGAGGAGCTCTCGTTGTAAAGAGAATTACGTGTTGTGTTTTGTTGTGTTTGTTTGTGATTGTCTGCGTTTTGCACCACCAGACAGTTAACTCACCGGTCCGGAGCTGTCGACCAGGGTCAGCACAATCCGGATCACCACTGCACGGAACCGTCACGAAATACAGTGTCTTCACCCACCACAAGCACGTCTGCACTCACCCAGGACTGGTGACCGTGTGTTCGTTTTGTTCGGGACTGTGTCTGTATTATTGTTATCCCCGTGCTTTACACATTGTTGTGTATAGCCGGGGATTTATTATTTAACGGTCACCAGACCTGGATTATAAATAAAAGCACCTTGTCACTGGAAACTGTTGTCTGCCTGTCACTCCTGCATCGCATCACCGTTATACCTGTTCCCCTCCACTAGCCACTTTGCCACACGTGGTGTCAGAACACGGGACTATGGACCGCAACGCGCTGGCGGAGTTGCTGCAGGCACTGGAGATCAGACGGGATGCAGAGGAGAGACGGAGGGAGGAGCGCTATACGGCGCTCATTGAACGGGTAGGGCTGATCGTTGCTGCAGGAGCGACCCCTACCGGAACATCATTGATGTCGGCCCCGAAGGCACGGGCCATGAAAATGACGGCGGAGGATGATCCGGAGGCATTTTTGGTGGCGTTCGAGCGGCTGGCAACCGCGGCGGGATGGCCTCGGGAGTTCTGGGCAAGCCAGCTAGGACCTTGCCTGATCGGGGAAGCGCAGGCAGCTTACCAAGCCCTGAGCGACCAGTACGCCACTGACTATGACCTAGTCAAGCAGGCTATCCTCCGTCGTCTCAACATCACCGCGGAGACCCACCGGACGCGGTTCCGCGAGTACCGGAGAGCCCCGGAGACACGCCCCAGGGTGGTGGCACAGCGGTTGTGCGACCACATGGTCCATTGGCTGACCCCAGAGAAGAAGACCGCTCAACAAATGGGGGAAGCCATTGTGGTGGAACAATTCTGCCATGTGGTCGGCGCCGAAACTCAGGCGTGGGTACGGCGCCACAACCCTGACACCCTGGAGGAGGCGGTCAAATTGGCCGAAGATTTTGAGGACTCTTTGACGTCAGCCCGGGTCGGGATCCTGTCAGCCCCTGCCCTGCTCAGGAACCAACCTCTCCCTCCCTCTCCTCCAACACCACCACCATCACCCTCGGTCCCGGCACCCAGACCTCCCAGACCGCCGACCCCGTTGGGCCCCCTTGCCTCCCCCCCATGGAGACCGAGGATGGCCCCCAGCTGGGGTAGAGGTGTTGCCCCTGCCCCGTTGCCCTACCAGCAGCGGGACAGATATTTAACCTATGCCCCCTCTGTCCCTCCACTCTGTTTTAGGTGTAACCAGCCAGGACATAGGGCCAGGTCATGCCCCGCTGCTATGGAGTGTGACGTGGCTGCATGCAACTGGACACCTGGAACGGGTAAGCAGGGGGAAAACGGTTGGGAGGGGCCCTGTCTGATTGACGTGGTTTTAGGGAATGTGAAAACCCACGCGTTAGTGGACACAGGGTGTGAGCAGACCTTGATCAGGACAGCTCTCTTGGGCGGTATGTCGTGGCGGCCACAAGGTCAGGTGGCCATCTCCTGTATCCATGGAGACACGGCGGCATACCCCACCCTAAAAGTATATTTATCGGTAGGACCGATAAAACGTCACCTTGTAGTCGGGGTGGCGGAAAGGTTGCCGCACCCAGTTATTCTGGGCCGAGACTGGCCAAAATTCAAAGAATTGGTGCAAATAATGGCAGTCTCAGCCACACACGTAAACGTGGCAGAAAAAGGGAAAAAGGAACGGATTGGTGATGTGTTTCCTTTTCATCCTGAAATGTTTTCCCCTCTGTTCCGTCCTAGAAAAACAAATAAGGAGAGACGGACCGCGAAATGGGAGGGAGCGTCTTTGAGACAAGGCTGGGGTCTGGTGGGAGAGTGCTGTAATGGTAACAAACGCCAGTCGAAGGGAGTGGGAACGCAGTGCGACCGAGAGAGCGAGGTTACTGGGCCGACTAGGGCAGAGGTTATTCCAGCCCCTCTCAATATACCGGACCCGTGGTACTCAAGCGCGGACCTAGTGTGGGGCCAAAAGAACGACCCGTCACTGGTGCACGCTTGGGGGCAGGTCCGGTCCATTGAAGGTAAGGATGTTGATGGCGCTGGGCCGCTAGTATATCCACATTTCAGTATAAAGGGGCAATTACTATATAGGGTAAACCTAGCCGCGGGCACAGGACAGCCTGTAACACAATTATTGGTTCCCCCGTCTTGTCGGACCGAGGTCATGAGGCTGGCGCATGATATCCCTTTTGCGGGGCACCTCGGAGCCGAGAAGACGAGGGAGCGAATATTGGCTCGATTCTATTGGCTCGGTCTTCATACTGATGTGTCGAAATATGTAGCCACATGCCCAGACTGCCAGCGAGTAGCGCCAGGTCGAGTGCGCCCCGCTCCTTTGGTCCCACTGCCGATTATTTCCACTCCGTTCGAGCGCATTGCAATGGACATAATGGGCCCTTTGCTACCTTCTGACTCTGGGTATACGCATATATTAGTAGTGGTGGATTATGCAACGCGATACCCAGAGGCAGTTCCATTGAGGTCCACTAGTGCAGCTGCAATAGCCACCGAGTTAGCGCAGATTATGGCTAGAGTAGGGATCCCCAAGGAGATTTTGACTGATCACGGAACCAATTTTTTGTCCAATACGTTACAGCAGGTGTACAAAATATTAAAAATACGTCCCATCAGGACGTCCGTTTATCATCCACAATCGGACGGTTTGGTTGAACGTTTTAATCAGACCTTAAAGTCGATGCTGAGGCGATTTGTAACACAGGAGCAGAAACATTGGGCATCGCTTCTTCCCTACCTCCTTTTTGCGGTGAGAGAAGTGCCGCAGAGTTCAACGGGGTTCTCCCCCTTTGAGCTCCTGTACGGCCGGCAGCCTCGCGGCATTCTCGACCTGCTGAGGGAGGGGTGGGAGGAGCACAAAGGCTCGTCTAAAAATGTAGTGAAGTATGTGCTCCTACTACGAGATCGGCTGGATTTGGTCGGTCGTTTGGCCCAAGACAACCTCAGATCGGCTCAGCACCGACAACAGCAGCATTACAACAAAAATGCACGGATTCGAACCTTTCGACCAGGGGACAAGGTAATGCTGCTACTTCCCTCATCTGAATCGAAACTGTGTGCTAAATGGCAGGGGCCGTATGAGGTGATTCGGGCTATAGGGAAAGTAAATTATGAAATTAGACAGCCCGATCGCCGAAATGAACGTGAAATTTATCATGTCAATTTATTAAAGCCCTGGCAGGCAAGGGAGGTCTTATTTATAGCCCCAGGCAATATGGAGGATGATTTAGGTCCCTGTCCAGAGACCCCGAGCACAAGAGCGATTTCTATGGGGGAACAATTGGTTCCGGATCAGCAAAGAGAGCTGCGTAAGCTTATTGAGGAGTTCAGCGATGTTTTTTCTGACGTGCCCGGCAGGACAAACTTAGTTGAATATGACATTATCTCTCCACCAGGTGTCACAGTGCGAGAGAGACCGTACCGGATCCCGGAAAGTCGACGAAGTGGCGTTCGCAAAGAGGTATGGGATATGCTCGAGCTTGGGGTGATTGAGCCTTCCAGGAGCGAGTGGTGCAGTCCGATCGTCATAGTGGCTAAGAAAGACGGCACCAACCGCTTCTGTGTGGATTTCAGAAAGGTGAACGCTATTGCTAAGTTCGATGCATATCCCATGCCTCGGGTCGACGAACTTTTAGACAGACTGGGAAAAGCGAGGTTTATTTCCACTCTGGACCTGACGAAGGGATACTGGCAAATCCCTTTAACCCGCAGCTCCAGAGAGAAAACCGCATTTTCAACACCAGAAGGGCTGTTCCACTTTAAAACCATGCCGTTTGGGCTACATGGTGCGCCCGCTGCCTTTCAGAGACTGATGGACCAGGTTTTACGCCCACATCATGAATATGCAGCAGCGTATATTGATGACGTGGTGATATACAGCTCCACCTGGCGAGAGCATTTGGCTAGGGTTGCAGCCGTTCTTCAGTCTCTAAGGGCAGCCCGGCTGACAGCTAACTTGAGGAAATGTGCGTTTGCCAAAACAGAGACTCAATATTTGGGATTTTTAATGGGGAATGGAAGGGTGAGACCTGTAGTCACCAAAATCCAGGCTTTGGTTGATGCAGCGATCCCCAAAACCAAGACTCAGGTGAGGTCACTACTGGGCTTAGCCGGTTATTACCGCCGCTTCATCCCCGAGTACGCCACAGTGGTTAACCCGTTAGTCGACCTCACCAAAAAGAGTGCTCCAAATTTAATTAAATGGTCAGCTGAGTGTCAGGGAGCGTTTGATACTATTAAGCGTACACTTTGCCAGGCCCCCACTCTTATTACTCCAGATTTCACCAAGAGATTCATCCTCCACACCGACGCATCGGATGTAGGTTTGGGTGCAGTCTTGTCCCAAAAAGTAGCTGGAGTAGAGCACCCGATATTATACCTCAGTAAAAAAATGTTACCTCGGGAACGCAACTACTCCGTAGTCGAAAAAGAGTGTTTGGCCATTAAATGGGCTACTCACTCTTTACGATACTACCTGCTGGGACACTCATTCGATCTGGTCACAGACCACGCCCCACTCAAGTGGTTAAGCACAATGAAGGACAGCAATGCCCGGATAACTCGGTGGTATCTGGCATTGCAGCCCTTCATGTACCACATGGTACACCGTGCGGGGAAAGACCACCAAAATGCGGATTATTTTTCCCGGGAGGGGGGAGTAATGGGGAAGGTAGATTTAGCCGAGTGTTCCTTCGGCTCCACTCTGAGCGGTGGGATATGTGACGGAAAGATGAGTTCTGGTGATAAATCTTCCTCCCAACCTGTGAGGGCGCTAAAGAACGAGAGGAGAAGCATCTGGAAGGGCTGGCCTGACAGTTCGTTTCCGGGTCAGGGAAGTGGGTCAGCCTGGAGGGAAGCGCGACTCTGTTGTAAGACCGTATTGATTTGAGAGATAAACGAGAGGCAGCTGCAAGTAATAAGGCAGCTGCAACCGTTTATCTTGATATCATGCGGGATTACATATAGGGGCCAGGGTAACGCTGGTCTTTTCCTTCGTTTGGGTTAACGCTTGGAGAGAGAAGGAGCGAGAGAGGAGCTCTCGTTGTAAAGAGAATTACGTGTTGTGTTTTGTTGTGTTTGTTTGTGATTGTCTGCGTTTTGCACCACCAGACAGTTAACTCACCGGTCCGGAGCTGTCGACCAGGGTCAGCACAATCCGGATCACCACTGCACGGAACCGTCACGAAATACAGTGTCTTCACCCACCACAAGCACGTCTGCACTCACCCAGGACTGGTGACCGTGTGTTCGTTTTGTTCGGGACTGTGTCTGTATTATTGCTATCCCCGTGCTTTACACATTGTTGTGTATAGCCGGGGATTTATTATTTAACGGTCACCAGACCTGGATTATAAATAAAAGCACCTTGTCACTGGAAACTGTTGTCTGCCTGTCACTCCTGCATCGCATCACCGTTATACCTGTTCCCCTCCACTAGCCACTTTGCCACAAAGACACACAGAGGATTGGAATTGTTTACAGGCTAAATGCATAGTTAAACAGGCGCCTTTTGTTAAATTGTGGCAACAGGTAGTGTTTAGTAGATAAAAGTGTCTTCTACAGACAAGTGGCATAATTGTATTGCAATTGTACTGCAATTTTATTCCAAAATTGCTTTGTGGGGGCACTGGGAGGATTCCGGTGGTAATTAAAATATATACAGTACTGTGCAAAAGTTTTAGGCAGGTGTGAAAAAATGCTGTAAAGTAAGAATGCTTTCAAAAATAGACATGTTAATAGATTATATTTATAAATTAACAAAATGCAAAGTGAGTGAACAGAAGAAAAATCTACATCAAATCAATATTTGGTGTGACCACTCTTTGCCTTCAAAACAGCATCAATTCTTCTAGGTACACTTGCACACAGTTTTTGAAGGAACTCAGCAGGTAGGTTGGCCCAAACATCTTGGAGAACTAACCACAGTTCTTCTGTGGATTGAGGCAGCCTCAGTTGCTTCTCTCTCTTCATGTAATCCCAAACAGACTCAATGATGTTGAGATCAGAGCTCTGTGGGGGCCATACCATCACTTCCAGGACTCCTTGTTCTTCTTTACTCTGAAGATAGTTCTATAATGACTTTCTCTGTATGTTTGGGGTCGTTGTCAAGCTGCAGAATAAATTTGGGGCCAATCAGATGCTTCCCTGATGGTATTGCATTATGGATAAGTATCTGCCTGTATTTCTCAGCATTGAGGAGAACATTAATTCTGACCAAATCCCCAACTCCATTTGCAGAAATGCAGCCCCAAACTTGCAAGGAACCTCCACCATGCTTCACTGTTGCCTGCTGACACTCATTCATGTACCACTCTCCAGCCCTTCAGCGAACAAACTGCCTTCTGCTACAGCCAAATATTTCAAATTTTGACTCATCAGTCCAGAGCACCTGCTGCCATTTTTCTGCACCCCAGTTCTTGTGTTTTCATGCATAGTTAAGTCGCTTGGCCTTGTTTCCATGTCGGAGGGATGGCTTTTTGGCTGCAAGTCTTCCATGAAGGCCACTTCTGACCAGACTTCTCTGGACAGTAAATGGGTGTACCAGGGTCCCACTGTTTTCTGCCAATTCTGAGCTGATGGCATTGCTGGACATCTTCCGATTGTGAAGGGAAGTAAGCATGATGTGTCTTTCATCTGCTGCAGTAAGTTTCCTTGGCCGACCACTGCGTCTACAGTCCTCAACGTTGCCCGTTTCTTTATGCTTCTTCAAAAGAGCTTGGACCGCACATCTGGAAACCCCTGTCTGCCTTGAAATTTCTGCCTGGGAGAGACCTTGCTGATGCATTATAACTTCCTTGCGTCTTGTTGCTGTGCTCAGTCTTGCCATGGTGTATGAGTTTTGACAGTAAACTGTCTTCACCAACCTCACCTTGTTAGCTGAGTTTGGCTGTTCCTCATCCAGTTTTATTCCTCCTACACAGCTGTTTCTGTTTCAGTTAATGATTGTGTTTCAACCTACATATTGAATTGATGATCATTAGCACCTGTTTGGTATAATTGTTTAATCATACACCTGACTATATGCCTACAAAATCCCTAACTTTGTGCAAGTGTACCTAGAAGAATTGATGCTGTTTTAAAGGCAAAGGGTGGTCACACCAAATATGGATTTGATTTAGATTTTTCTTCTGTTCACTCACTTTGCATTTAATTAATTGATAAATATCATCTATTAACATGTCTATTTTTGAAAGCATTCTTCCTTTACAGCATTTTTTCACACCTGCCTAAAACTTTTGCACAGTACTGTAATTTATTGTAAAGTTGTCCTTTTCATGTGTTGCATGCCTTTTGTGTCCCAGCCAACAGAATAAAAAGGACCCGAGTGTCTAATGAGCAAATAATTTATCATTCTAAATGTAGTGCGCTTTATATGACTGGTGTGGTCAGACTATGCACTTATTATATAATTTTTATAGACAGTCAAGCGCTACATATTTACCTCCTAAAGACCCGAAACATGAATACGCTATTTCAAAGCCTGTGACGCAGTCATGGCCCGCCCCCGAGGACATAAAAACAACGCAGTCACAGAACTCAGTGTAATTTTTCATTTAACCCTTTGCGGTCCATTTATTCAGCACCTGTTAGGCACGTCAGGTCCAATTTATTTTCACATGCGCTGTTTACAAGTAATTTTATTCATAGTAAAATAAGTTTAAAAGGCACTGCATATCAACAGGACACACAGTACTGCATCTCCAGCCCTGCCCCACTCCTTGTTTGCTGTATTTATCACATACCTCTTCATAGTAATGCATATTGATAAATCATCTCCTGATCACTCGTTTTAGCACCAAACTCTTCAATAATGCTATCCAAGTCATTATTTTATTACTACATCATCTAAAAAAACTTGGCAAATGTCAGTGGTATTCTTTGAGCGCTGGATGTGGAAGCAGCTATCCTGTTTGTTTATGTCCGTGTCGTGTCTGTGGTGAAGGGACTATGCGTGTTGCTCAGATCCGCCTCCCATTTTTATCGGCTTCTCTAGGCTTCTCTCAGCCTCACTTGGCTGTTGACAGCTTTTCTCTGCTTTTTTGGGAGAAAAAATTACTAGGGACCTGTGCCGGACATCTTTTTGACGACCAGAAAGGAAAAATTGTCATGTCGGACCTGGACAGTAAAGAGTTAAGCCTTCGGCAATCATGGATGCAGTGACATTAAAGGTTAATTTCTATTTCAGGGAACCAGGGTTATGATAACAGTACAGTAATACTAATAGTTTCAAGTACGAAATTTAACTATTACCGTATGGGTATGTGTACCAAAGCAAGGACAATATTGCAGAACATCTGGAATGCTACAAGGCTAAGCCGAGAGGCTGCCTTGTGTGTCACCATACTGAATACCAGTAACAAGTAGCTAGGGCTAAGAAATTGAAGCAGAAGCTCAGCTCTATGCCTGTCTTGTAAGGGTCGACTAAAAAGCTGCCTTTAACACTCTAGTTCCAAAACCTGGGTTTTGAGCTTCCACAATCCTTTACTGAGACAGTGCCTGACCATGAGACTTAGCCCCATAGCAGACAAAAAATTGTTCGGACTGCCTCCAACTTTTTGTCCTGTCAACATAGTACGCCAGGACCTGAACTGGGCAGAGCGAATGGAGCTGACGTGCTCTATTAGACTGGAAAGTAGGTGGATGGAAAGCCTCCAATTCCACAGACTGGTTGACATGGAATTCCAAGATTGTCTTTGGCAAAAAGACAGCATAGGTATGGGGCATAACCTTTGTCCTAGCAAGTTTTTGCAATGGGGAATGCCTGCATCTTACTCACCCACTTTGCGAAAGGGACAGCAAGCAAGAAAGCCACTTTGAGCAATAATATTTCAGCTCGGCTGAATGTAAGGGCTCAAACGGAGGCTTCATGAGTGCATCAAGCACCACGTTAAGCCTCCAGTGAGGAACAATATCCTTCAAAGACGGCCAAAGCCACTGAGCACCTTTCAAAAAGTGCCCTGCCAGGAAGCTGAGCTCCTGGGGAGACCGAGTCAATTTTGACATGGCAAGCCGAACGGCTGCCAGATAGACATTTAATGTAGAGAAAGATTTCGACCTTTTATTAAAATCTTCCAAATATATCATCTTTTTTACATTCTTGAGATAACCTATTAATATTCTACCATGTAAAAACAATATATCCTATTGTCTATCCACCACAACAATGAAAAGCGAGTATACTCCTAAATGCTTCTAAATACGTAATTATCTGGGCAAGATAGAATTTTTGTGCTGTGTTTTATGGCAAGATATCTTCAAATATTTAAAGATATCTCTAAATAATTTTAAGATATCTAAAATACATATGAAGATATCTGGAAATGATTTCCAGATATCTTTAAATGGAGCCTTAAATAAGATAACAATTTTCACATATCTGAAATTCAATTTAATATATCTCGAAATGAATTCCTGTTCATTTAGAGATCTCTCAAATGATTTCAAGATATCTGAAAATGCATTTTAGATAGCTCACTTAAAGCTCCATTTAATGATTTATTTCTCAAAATGATTTAGATACTGGCAGTTTAGGAGCTGTGCCTGGATTTGTAAAATCCATTTACACTGTACTACCAGACCATTTCTGGAGTTTATACTTACAGCTGAATCCAATACTGGAATGATTTGTTGTGATTCTGTTAGATATTCATTGGAAGTTCTGGATGCCTGTACGTAAAATAAAGCATACATCAGTTATGGTTATACTCATAGAATGAGTTTCTGACATAGAAATAGATGGGATTTATTTTTATTTTAAAAGTGGCAATAATAAAATAATGAATAACAAAATAGGGGGGGACATAGGGGTAGGTTTTCAATTTGATCTTGTTTTTAAAATGCAATAAAACTGTTTTGGATAGCAGTGGGACAGGCTTATAAAGAGTAACTTGAGCTGTGACAGTAACAGAAAATTCCCAACAAAATAAAAGTGAGAAACTCTATGTGGTGGGTTATGAGGCAGTTCCAGTAGATAAAAACAATACTCACAACGGAAAACATTCCAGGTCGATATTTCATTGTCTTGTTTCCCTGCATCTGTACAGCTCGCTTTGTTTTTCCACTCTAAAAAAAGAAAATATAAGTTGTGAATACCTTAGGTTTGTGTGGCAAAGTGGTTAACTGTGTGCAGGTGAAGGTAATGGAGCAGTGATTAATAAACAGATCCAGGTGCAATGTTATTTAATGTTTTTTAAAACCAATGCCTTGATTGCAAAACAACAGTAAATAATAACAATGGTAATGAAGGAATACAGAGGTGTGTATTGCTTATTTGTAGTCTTCTGGTTGGCCTCGGAATAATAACAGTCCCATTTCAGTTCACCCACATGTAACACATACACAAACACCAACACCAGTCCACAGTGCGTGCTGTAGTGCTCGTGGTGAAAATACAGTTCTTGAGTGCAAACAAAGTATAGTGTTGTCCAGGCTAGTGCTGGCCTTAAACGCCAGCTCCTGGATCGTTTCAGCCATCTAAATAATAACAAACAGTATTCTTTTAGACACGACAATAAACAAACAAAACACTCACGATTTGACAGAACAGTTTCCTTTTGGTTAATCTTTTTCTAACCATTCACAAAGGAACAGATCACGTCACTAGGTCTGCTTTTTATAATGTCACCCATGACCCCTTGGTCAACGAGCACATCCGCTCCTCGAATCCACGGATGCCACGTCGTTTCCCATCCGGGTCATTGACTTTGTGTACCATTGCTCCGCCCCCCTTTCTAGCTGGCTAACCCTGGGAATAAACTGTCATGCCACTTAGTCCAGGGTACTCTGTTCCCTTTACACAGCGCCCTTGCAGGTCAGGAGGGAGATCTACCACCAAGAATCATTCAATCTCTGTCACAGCTTGTTTTTCCTTTGAAATATGTATGAAAGAGCGATTGGTGGCACCTGATAGCTACCAGGCACCAACCGTCATGAAGGACAGGACTAGAGTTGTATCTTCAGACGGTTCAGCTGTACAACTGAGGAACAGTGAAAATGTTACTGGGGCAGGGGAAATTAGTTTAAAACTACTATTCTAAAACTTAATAAATTCTGCTCTTTTCTGCAGCCATTCCTGTCCTGATGTTATTGAATAAACTATTCTAATGATTATTTGTAGCTTTAGAGTACACTGCTGTGCATACCAACTCCATGTTGTCTTTTGCTTGAAATATTTGCTTTGTCATGAACATAAATATTAAGTGGTGTAAAGCCATACTTGAGTTTTCCATCAAATTACAAATTGGTTATATTCTTAGTGTATACTTGTGGTAAAGTGACCCGCCCCTGGGCTATTTGTGTTGTATGTTGCGTGTAGTGTGTTAATGTTGGTGTATTGTAGTTGGTACACGGGATATAATATGGGTTATGAACACGAGTGATTTAAAATGTATGTTTGTATTCAGGCACAAGGATTGCACAGCACTTCACTTGCAAGTAAAATGTAATAATATGTGAGCATAGGGAATTGCACTTTATTAATTCACATGCAGTTGTACCAAGACTCCAATTGAATGATTGATCGAGTCTTGGTACAGCTGCATAAAAGCAGCATGTTTTCACTCACTTGGGGTTGTGTGTTCGTGAGCGGAGAACGGGTGTAGAGAGGAGAGAATCAAAAACAAACAAAGTAAATATAACAAGTACTGGAAGCACCAGCACTGTACCTGTTTTGTGTTCAGCGTTCGTCCACCCTGTCTGTTAGCGTCTATTCGTTTGTTAGTCTGTTTAATTTGGCCTCAAGTGCCATGTCCTGTGTTTTGTTTGTCTTTCAACCTTTTATTTTCTGTTTGTTCATGTATTAAATGCTGAGCGCAACCAAGCGTTCAACTTCACCAAACTCCACCTCTCTGTATATCTTCTGTATTGGTCCCCGTTTCTGGTCTGACATCACCCATTACAGCTGTCTTTGTGACAATACTCTATAAAGTGAATTGACATTTGACAACCATACAGTGGTTACAGAAATTATACAAATGTACTATTTACAACATGTATTTATTACCAGCTACGTATTTAGATGTTTTGTGTTACTGGTACCAGTGCATAAATTCAAATAACTAAACAGTTCCCCAGCTTTTAATTACTAACTAAAAAAATATAAGAACAGTGCTCCAGCACTCCTTTTCTTGAGCAGGCACCTTTTAAAAAGCCAAACACAAGGTTCACAATAATTAGTGATCGTGAACTATAAGCTTTTTATTTTACAAACAACATACACATTTATATAATTGCCACCTTTATTGATTTACATAAAGACTTTTATACTGTGAGGCTTCTGGAGTATATGAATTGTAAAGTAGTAGACTCTTCCACACAAACCTGCATGGTTCCTCCACTTCTCCCATGATTAAGATTGCAAGACACATGGAGAATTTCTTCATTAATAACTGACGAAACCAATGCAATGCAGTCTCCCATCACCTGTTTGACCAAACGAACAATAATACAAATGAATACACAAACCGTAGACATCCTGTTTATTACAGTGTCAATTTAAAAATTCTATATTTATCACAAAAAACATATTTACATTAACAATTGACATAACATATGTAGTACAATTGAATTTGCTGCCCATTTGAGTAAAAAGATTGATTAAAATAAATCTTCGTATGTTACACAATTTGTTTTCATGAAAAGGATTTGCAGTGATTAATGTGGATGGTACTCCAATTATTGGTGATGTGGCGGAAAACCTAACATCAGTTATTTGAAAAATATACAATTGAAAATCTTAATAGAAGAAAACATATTTTTCCAATGTGTCATACTTACAGCGTTCGAGCCATTCTTGACAGGGCAAGTCCTTGTGTTTGAATGCTCCTTCCTACATTTTGTCTCTCCAACTTGAAACTTTACTATGAAAGAATCTGGCTCTGAGGGAAGCTGGGAATCAAAATGACAAATAGGAATACTCATTTTGTCCCTGAACTAAATCAAATATGACAAGATAAGCTGTGATTATGAACGAGGCTTTATTTAAAAGGGTGGGATATATGCATAATGTGTTAACAAAAACAAGCTCTGCAATACATGATGATAATTATGTGTCTGAAGACCTACAGGAAATACCATAAGTCATACGTATTACAACTTATTAAAAAAGTTATTTCCTTTGACCTGCAAAATCCAAGGCCTTCAGAATGAACTACATTCAATTCTCATTAAAACAAACTCAGATTCAATTAATTTTGAAGGTCCCGGCAAAGTTAGCAGTCAATTATTGTAAATTACTTCTTATAATACGAATTCACTAAACACGATTTTTCTGTTAATGCAAATAATATGGAGCCCCCTCCCCTTCTCAGGGAAGAAAAATGTGAATAAAGCTTTAGATTTCTGATGATACTAATTACTGATAAGACACATTTTTTTCTGGTACTTTGAAATTCATATTTTCAAGGATTGACTGTAATTGGACAATTCTGGGCATGGGGACTGTGGTAAAGTGGTTTGCAGTGGAAAGGTGTAGAGGTGATGCAGTGCTCAAGACAATAACAAACAACAAAGTACTGATGAAATAGTGGTTTATTTATAATGCAAAGTCTGATGACAAACAGTAAAGAAATGGACGGTTGACAATACACAATGATGTGTATTGCACAGTTCAATAAACACAGGGTTGGGTTCCGAAATAAAATGTAACAGGGTTAAGCTTTCTTTGCATTATTTTGTATTTATAATTTATACATGTGTAATTTTTGCATTGGACTTGGATTATTTTCTATTGATATGTGTTTTAAAGCATGTGTGGATGTGTGTAAGGAATTCGCATTGTAATTGATTTCATTAGTCCAATTGTTTGTAGCTGAATACTTTATACACCTTCATTAAGACCTAGAAGAGAGCTGAGAGGATAACGAGCAGGTCATGTGAGCATGGATTCAACACGCAACATTTGCAAAATATTTACAACATAAACATGCTGTGTTCATTGCAGTCATCAGCTGTACAGAATAACCATTCAGCAGAATGAGGCAACAAACAAACGAGTACAGACACAACAAACCTGGTTGTAATGGGGTAGGTCTCAGTTTTCAGTTTAAGATTGCACATAGTTAATGGTACACCTGGTGGTCACTGTTGGAAACACTGGCACTTGAGATGAAAAGGTTGAAAACCACAGATTTAGTCAATAGAATACGTGCCCGATGCTCAGTGTCTGAACTCCATTGGAGACGAGATTGAGGACTTGCTAGGTTTTGTTTTGTTTAGTTAGGGGCTCTACTTTATTTTGATTTGAATACACTTTGTTGGCTGAGTCCTCATCCACATCGCCAATTCACCAATGTAACTAACTGGATTGTTTTATTCTGCTTAGGTGCCTTTCAGTGCTTTACAAATTGTGACGCTGATTTGTGAACGATGGTGTCTAATTTGTGTAGCTGGTAACTAATATGCCTGTTTTTACGAAGCTCTGGAAAAAAGGATCTGTTTGATATATTCTATTTTTCTAAATGCGAAAAGCATATCTTAATAAAAACGTCTCCATCTTTGCTTGCTCTCTGCTTTTCTTGTGGTTCATGCATTGCTCTTTCCCAATAAAATAACCTGTGCTGTTAAACTAGGGCAAAATTGGTAAACATTACATTTTAGTTGCTCTTTCTTTATAGAGCTGGTGTAGTCTGATTAGTGCATGGCATGGTGATGGCTTAGCCTGAGCATAGTTGCCCTGCTGTAACTGAGCATCCTCCTATACTGGTTTGGCTTCAGTTACCCTACCCCCATTACACATGAAAACACAATACTTTCAGAGACATTGCAGATTTCATGAACTAGCACCTCTATAATGGTACTACAGAATTGCTTTATTTTATGCTTCCAGTGACAACAGAAAAATATAAAGCAGCTTACCATTCCCAAAGCTTAGTTTCTCAGCTGAATTATAAAAAGTCTATACCATGCTTTTCATTGTATTGAGAACAACAGCAGTGTAGAAATGGGATCCATTGAGCAAAGCAGCACTAAAATACAGCTTTTTTGTAGTCAAACTAAGCCCTATTGGAAGTAGGTAAAAATGATGTAGTGTGACAGGGGCACCTTCTTTTATGCCAGCAGCTAAACAAACTGGGTGGTTTGGTTGCAGGAGGTATCCTTATCAGCACTTGTTTTTGGCTGCTGTATGCTAAAAATATATATATTTAAATAATTGCAATTATTACACATGGACTTGTTCTAAATTCAGTTAAATTACAATTTTCTATGTAGGGAACGGGTAATGTTAATAAAATAAATCGTAGCTATTCCATCAGTGCACCTTAACCAAACACCTGGATTGTTGGTCATTGGCTAGATTAACTAAAAAATAGAAACCTAAAGAAATAGCACATTCCCTTAGATTCCAAGAGAGGAAATTGCCAGGACGCTGCAGTGGTTTTACTCCAGGTTCATACTTAAAACACAAATAAATACCTCTGCTTTTTTAATGCTTATACTAACTGCAGTTTCACTACCCTGGAATCCAAAAGAAAATGATTATATTAGATTTCATTGTTCCAATTTAGAATGTGTGCAATTCCATTTTTTGTTGTTGTTGTAGAGTTCAAAAGTGTTCTAAAACATGCTTTTAACCCAGATGGTTTTCCGCTGAGTCTCCTTGGAGATTGAACTCCGACAAGGTGTGTCAAGCCTGTGAGCTCTCTTTATTTTTTCAGCATTATGACAACTACAATTAACTCCCTTAGGGAAAGCAATAAAACATATTCAAGTTAACACCCCTCTTTAAAATGTACTGGTAGAAACAAAAAAAAAAAAAAGAGTCAAATGCTTGTTTCTGCTTTGTCTTTTACAAACAGAACACTTAAAAATCCTGTTTGCCCCCCCCCGGATCTGGACCATTGATATTCATACCTTTTTGATGCCTACCCAAAACCTGATGTAAGTCTAGATTACACCATTACAATACAATAATTCATTATTGGTATGTTAAACTGAGGAAGAAACAACAATGGTTTGAACAAATTAGATCAACTATACAAATACCCACCCCCGAAGAAAAGAATCATCTAGCAGATATAAAAGAGTAAGATACCTTACCTCTGAATGTTCGGTGTTCACTTTTATACAGTCAAACCAATGTCTGTGTGTATTTTCCACATTGTATTCTTTCACCGCTGAGATGATCACTTTGTCTGAACACTGAAAGGCAGTAACAAGCAGGCTACTCTGTAAACAGAGCAGTACTGCTAGAGTCCGATCCATAGTGAATTGCTTCTGAAAGGCAGTTCAAGTTGGTGTTTTATACTTTAGAGATAATGCAGTCCAGATGTCTTGCAGAAATAAACACAGGCTCACAAACCAAACAATTGTGTTTATAAAAACACAACTGTTTCTTAATTGGCGCCATTCTGACCTTTGCCTTAGCAACATGGTTTATTGCACTAGTGTAAGCCAATAGCAGAAAATTTAAAAAATACATGATTTATCTTTAATTTCCCATAAGACCCCCTCCTTATGATTGGCTCCAAAACACACTTTACTGAGAGAAATAAAATATGGAACTGCTGCTTAGTGACTGCAGATTTTGTTATTGCTAAGTTGCCAACTTTTAAGTGTTTTGGTTGAGCTCTTACACCCCAGAGACTACAAAACATTGCAGTATTCTGTTTGTTATTGAAAACAGACTTAAGGGGTCCTGTTACAGGATGACAGAGGGCTGAGGCTCAGAGACAATGTAAAGTCAAAATAAAGTTCTTTATTAAACAAAAATAATCAAATAAATAGGCACAAGGGCCAACAGAAAAGAGATTCAAACAGAAATAATCAAAATGAACCTACAAAGTAAACAGTCAGGTTCCAGGACTTTAAACAAGATACTCCTTTCTTTTAAAACACAAGTATCTCCAACACAAAAGCAAACTCCCAAACAAAAGAACACCACCCAGCCAGGCCCTCTCCCCTGGCTTTTATCCCCTGTGGCTGGAGCCCAACTAATCAATAATTACTAATTATTCAATTAGAGCTGCAGTCACATTCTCACATGTTTTCCTGGCAGGGAGAAATTTAACCCCCTCCCTGCCAGTTCCAAACATATTCATATAGATGGGGAGTTCATCGTCACAGGCCCTCACAACAACACACGGGAGCTTCATGACTGCAGCTTCCTCTCGTGTTGGTTATGTGACACTGCTTGTCTTTTTGTAGCATGCAGATTATTTAAAAAACAAACGTCAACTTCACGGTGTGGGGTCAAAGAATAAACTGTAAGGATCCCTGAGAGGCTCACTTGGTGGTGCGCAGATTTGTGTACTGGCTTTACTAAGCTAGCAATTTTAGCTGAGAAATGCTTCCTTGTCCTGGCTTTCCTGCACATTACAGGGACCCGCGACGTGAGAAGTGGGGGTGCTGGGGCTGCGGCCCCACCAGCAACGTTTCTCGTTAACTTTATTTGACGAATGAGCATTTGCACTGAATACAAGAAAGTCATGAATCAACTGTTTCAACCAATTAGTATTGCCGTGTGTGGGTGCTGGCATTTAGTATTTCAGTGAATTAGCACCAAGCATTGCTATGCATGGGCCATCATTCATCGTTTCAACCTATCACTGATAGTATTAGCACCAATCACTGTCATGAGATAGACAGCGTATACTTTACAAATGTGTCAAGACCTAGCAGATGGTTTCGCAATGATAACTGTGCCAAACAGTGCTGGGGGGGCAAAACATTAAAAATGAATCTCTGTAACTTCTAGAATCACATAGTCGAGAATAAAGGACATTTAACTGTTAACATATGTCAATATATTTCTCAGTAAACAAACCATAACCTTCCTGCATTTCTTTTTACTAGTAGTAATCCACGTTCCGTATGCCACTTATTTTAATTGAATTCAAACAAAGAAATCATAATCTAACTATGTATTTTTCGTGCTGCTGTAACTGTTACTGCAACAGACCAGGCCAGTGAGGCATGATAATTTCAAATAGTAGGCTTTTACTAGTAGGCCTACTGTATTTGGAATTCATGATTATTTTTTTTAGGAATGGCTTCAAGTAGAAAGTGACATTATATGTTTTTGGTAAGAACTCAAGAAGAGATGTTCACAAGGTAAGCTTTTTTTTATGGATGCATAACTCTCTGTCTGTTTTAATAGATGCATAACTGCTTTTTACCATGTCATGAGAAACTGCGTTTTTCCTTTTTAGCCTCCAGTAGTAAATGGCTTTTCCATTGATCATTAGTGATTGCTAGATTTTGATTTGAAAGTATTGTAATTGACCGCAAGGGAATGGGGATTGTTCCAAAATATGTGCTTTGCAATACTGTAACAATCAGCACAGACTAACCTGAGCATCCTAATTAAACTACTGTATATTACTGTTAAGAGATAAAACAATTCAAATCAAAACAAAATCAAAACTAATCATTTTACAGTGATAAAAAGTGCCCATTTTAATACAAACACATCAGCTAATTAGTGCTTGAAGTTGTTTCTTTGCTAATTCTACATTTTCACTATTTAAGTTTAACAAGTCATGTGTCCCCAGAGAGAATATCTGTATTTGACTAAATCAACAATGTGTAGTTTAGTGACTATATCCTCCTACAGTGAGAGGAGAAAACCACTAGTTTTCATTAAGGAATGTAGAGCTACAAAATATTTGAGCTTGATTTAATCCAGCCCATAGTTTAATTATGCTAATGACAGCTTTAAAGACAGATAGAGAGAACAGAAATAAATGTAAAAATCTACCAACACTATATAACAGTTCTTACTAAATGCCTCTAAACAGTAGTGTTTTCATACTAGCCTTTAAAATCTGAAACAAAAACAAGCCGTTATCAAAAGTGCCCAGTCATTTAAAGTGGAGATATCAAAAACACAAACAAAGTTTGAAGAAACCATTGGGCCAACCTTGCCTAGCACAAAGCAAATAAGCACAACTGTAAAACCAATGGGGGCCAAGGTTGCCCCAATGGTTTCTTCTAACTTGTACAAAAAAACACAAGCTAAGTTAGTAGAAACCATTGGGGCAACCTTGACCCCCACCTCTTTGACAGCCTATTTGCTTAGTGTTGGCTTAGGCTGCCACAATTGTTTCTTGAAACTTGGCTTGTGTTTTTGATATCTGCACTTTAAATGGCTGAGTACTCTTGATAACTTGTCATGTTTTCACATTTCCAATGTGTTTTTGTTTCTGATATCACTTCTTTTTTCACTCAATGGCTATGTATATAGTATGTATGTTCAATAAAAGTGTCAATTCATATCAACAATTTTTTTCACATAAAAAATGTGTTTGTTACACAAATAAAATACTTTTTTTTTTTTTTAGTTTGCAATATAAACCCTGCATGGGAATCAAACCCAGAACATGCTTCCAATGCAGCTTGTAATGCAGATGCTCTAGCTTTCACGTCATAAAGTTTGTACTTCCACTTTGCAACATTTGCAAGTAGTATAGCAGTAAAGTTACGGTTTTTAACACTAACGAGACGAACGAGGCGCTGTAAATAATGAGTATGTATTTTCCTGATTGTATTGAAAGCTTTCATCTGATTTTGCAAACTATCAAAATAAGCTTGTGTTTAGTATATTGTAGTTTCCATATTTAGGAAGTAGTACTCAGGGAGATGGTATTGAATTCTTGAAATGTTTGTTTTATACAAAACTACAGAAATTCCTGTCCTCACATGGCAAACAATTGTATAATCAAGTAGCATGTTTGACATGCTTACTGTAATATATTAAGATCCATCACTCAGGCGTATAGAGGTCTGCTATCACCCTCAACTTTCCAGAATTAATTAATAGCTATATGGTCATATATTTTTACTGACAGTTTTAAACACCTTGCAGAGCTGTTAGGTAAAAATTTCCATGGCCCGAGCACAATATGTAGTCAGCTTTGGCAAACGTACATTTATTACTCCCACTGTTTCTGAATGCATTGCTCCAGGGCTTCAATATACCATCTTTGATGTACAGTAGATAAAAAAAAACAGATTTTCAAAGTATCCCTCATTGTTCCCCAAGACTAGTCTTAGGTGCTTGACAGATTGCAATTATCTAAACAAAGCATTAATAACTCTGCTGCCACTATGGAACAGAATGACGTTGAAACCTGAATGGGGTATAACTCGTTATGTCATGAATTGGTTTGACATAGAAGCTAGGCTATTCATATCTGTATACTGAGCTACTTCTTATGTTTCTGCTGATTTTAGAAGATATAATTGGAACTAACTAGAGGATGAAGATTTAAAAAGGAGGCCAGCTGGAGAGTGCATTTTTTCAGTAAATTAAAAACAAAATCTATCGGTCTTAAACATAGTTTACAGAGACAGATAAATAAGAAAAGTAGACCATTTTGATACATTTTTGTAAACTTTCAAAGACAACAACAGTATTGCCAAACCAACCCACACGTCAACATTAACTGAAACACTGATAAGAGCCAACTGCCAAACCAGGCAAAGAAATTGTGAAATAGAACTTACAATAAGTGAAAACATTACAAAACTTCATAATCAAGAAAAAAAAAAAAGATTAATATTTTATCTGAACGTTTAGGCTGTGAATACCAATGTAAAAAAGATGGAAGGAGAAATATTTCAAACAGTTTGCAAAGTAAAAAAAAAAAAAAAAAACTAAAATGTGATTGATTTGCAACAGAATGCCATCAAAGAATTACAATTTAAATTAGAGGCTAATGAGAATAGGAGTCAAAACAATTTACAGGCGTACTTACCTTGCACAAAACTTAAACTGCTACAGTTAAAAAACTTGGACATAAAATGTTGTCATAGGAGTCTCACTTCTGCGACTACAAACCAGGGACCACCCAGTGTTACTATTTTCAAAAGTTATCACTGGGGAAAACACAGAACATCTTAAATGCTGCAAGGATTAGAAAGTTAGCTTGGTGATACACTTGTCCCGATTATTCCCAGATTTTACCCCAGGAATCAGAGTAGGCCAATGAAAGCTAAATACCATTAGATAAAACCTGGAGAAGAACGAAGTGGAGAAACTGCCAAAATTAGTGGTCTTGGAAGATCTATAGATCTGTAACAAACAAAGATATGTTTTATTAAAAATATTTTTCGTGAATGAATGTTAAGTCTTTGTTTGTATGTGAGTTTTTTTAAACTATATCATCAGTAGGTAAACACATCATAGCTGAATCTGGTCCCATCAAAGAGCCATGCACCACTGGAAAGGAACTAGTTTCTTATAGCACAGGAAGAACAGATCAGAATCGCCTGTGACACACTGCTTAACTTATTTTCAAAATTGTTTCTCAGCTGTTTCAGAAATCACTCCATATTTATTGCACTCCAGTGCACTCTGACCACAAATTCCATAAACCGGTGCATTAAACCAGTCAGTGGAAGTACAGGCTTTCCATCCCCCTCCTTTTTCTTTGGAGCAGGATCGAAGATCAGACATCGGACTGGAAAGGGAAAATTGTAATGTCGGACCTGGTCCGACATAGGATAACAGAGAGTTAAATAATAACTGGCTCTACACACCAATGTGTATCACTCAGTTAAACCACAGGGTTCAGTCCCAAAATAATAAGACACTAAACAAGACACGCACAAGTATAATATGGTGACAAGTCCAGAGTGAGTGCTCTTAGTGAAAGTGGTGATTTACAAGGTTATACGTGCACAATGGTGAAGTGTAGTACGGGTTTAATAGTTGGCTCTTTAGTTACAGCTCCCGGAGTTTAGCCTTCTATAATGACAAATATAACAGTTAAATAACAGGGAAAGCAACATACAAAAACACACGGTTTCTTTTGCATTTGTACGTCCTTTCCAGGTGTTTATGTAACCATAACAAAGGAACAGATTGCCTCACCACAACCCTGATATACCCTCAATCATGCCCCCTTCGGTAGAGAGTGCAATCACGTATTCTCCAATCCATGACTGACTGTGACGGAAAGATGAGTTCTGGTGATGAATCTTCCTCCCAACCTGTGAGGGCGCTAAAGAACGAGAGGAGAAGTATCTGGAAAGGCTGGCCTGACAGTTCGTTTCCGGGTCAGGGAAGTGGGTCAGCCTGGAGGGAAGCGCGACTCTGTTGTAAGACCGTATTGATTTGAGAGGTAAACGAGAGGCAGCTGCAAGTAATAAGGCAGCTGCAACCGTTTATCTCGATATCATGCGGGATTACATATAGGGGCCAGGGTAACGCTGGTCTTCTCCTTCGTTTGGGTTAAACGCTTGGAGAGAGAAGGATCGAGAGAGGAGCTCTCGTTCTAAAGAGGAATTGCGTGTTGTGTTTGTTTTGTAATTGTCTGCGTTTTGCACCACCAGACAGTTAACTCACCTATCCGGAACTGTCGACCAGGGTCAGCACAATCCGGATCACCACTGCACGGAACCGTCACAAAATACAGTGTCTTCACCCACCACAAGCACGTCTGCACTCACCCAGGACTGGTGACCGTGTGTTCGTTTTGTTCGGGACTGTGCCCTATTATTGCTATCCCCGTGCTTTACACATTGTTGTGTATAGCCAGGGATTTATTATTTAACGGTCACCAGACCTGGATTATAAATAAAAGCACCTTTTCACTGGAAACTGTTGTCTGCCTGTCACTCCTGCATCGCATCACCGCTATACCTGTTCCCCTCCACTAGCCACTTTGCCACACTGACACATCACCTACCGCATTGGTATTGTGACTCCGTCCCCTTTCTGGATGGCCAACTTCCGACTGACCCTGGAATGAACTGCCAAACCATCCAGTCCGGGGCGCTCTCTTCCTGTTATAATGCACCCTCACAGGTCAGAAGGGAGATTGTTGACTAGGATGCATTAGCTCTCTGTCACATATCACACCACTCAGAGTGGAGCCGAAGGAACAGTCAGCTGAATCTACTTTCCCCATTGCACCCCCCTCCTGGGAAAAGTAATCTGGATTTTGGTGATCTTTCCTTGCATGGTGTGTCATAAAATACATGAAAAGTTGGAAGGCCAGATATCACCATATCCAGGCATTGCTATCCTTCATTGACGAGTTTGAATGAATGTCCCATGCATGCTCAATATGGTTAGTTCTGCCGGGCACATCAGAAATAACGTCCTTGATCTCACACAGCTCAATATGGTTAGTTCTGCCGGGAACATCAGAAATAACGTCCTTGATCCCTCTAATTAACTCACACAGATCTCTTTTTTGCCCTGGAAGTATCTATTCCCCCATCAGAATGCCTTGAGTGCTAGGGACCTCTATACAGTGTCCAGAATCATTCTTTACATCGCCTAGGGCTATAGCTAAGGCCTCCCTTGCCTGCCAGGGCTTCAATAAATTTACGTGGTAAATTTCCCACTCATTGCGACGATTGGGCTGCCTAATTTCATAATTCCCTTTCCCTATAGCCCGAATCACCTCATATGGCCCCTGCCATTTAGCAAACCGTTTGGATTCTGAAGTGGGAAGAAGCAACAATACCTTGTCTCCTGGTCGAAAGGTCAGAATGCATGCATTTTGCTTGTACTACTGCTGTTGCTGGTGCTGAGCCAATTTTAGATTGGCCTAGGCCAAACAACTGACCAAATCTCTGAGTAGGAACACATGCTGTCCAACATTTTTGGATTTGCCTTTGTGCTTTTCCCACCCCTCTCTCAACCAATCGAGGATACGACATGGCTGTGGGCCGTACAAGAGCTTGAAGGGGGAGAACCCTGTTGAATTCTGTGGCACCTCTCTCACTGCAAGAAAGGAGGTAGGAAAGAAGCGTTGCCCAATGTTTTTGCTCTTGATTCACAAACCTGGCATGTTCCCTCCCATTTTTCGATCTGTCTCTCTCTTTTTGGTTTTCTAGGATGAAAAGTGGGGGAGGGACAAATCAGTAATAAAGGGAAAAATCTCACCAATGGGTTCCCCTTTCTCTTTTTCCGCCACGTTTACGTGTGTGACCGGGGCTGCTATTAATTTCACCAATTCATTAGAGTTTGGCCAGTGGCCTTTCCACCACCCCTACTACCAGGTGACGTTTGATAGGTCCCACTGATAAATACACTTTTAGTACGGAGTATGTCGCTGTGTCTCCATGGATACAGGATAGCTACTTGACCTTATGGTTGCCACGACACACCGCCCAAGAGAGACGTTCAAATTAAGGTCTGCTCACACCCTGTGTCCACTAATGCATGGGTTTTCACTTTCCCTAAAACCACATCAACAATACAAGGCCCCTCCTGACCATTTATCCATCGCTTACCTGCTTCTAATGCCGAATAATATTTAGCCACGACACACTCAAGTGCCGATAGGCATGACCTGGCAAAATGTCCTGGCTGTTGGCACCTAAAACAAATAGGAGGGGCAGAGAAAGCTGAGGTTATATATCTGACCCGTTGCTGGTAAGGCAACGGGGCAGGGGCAGCAAATCTATCCCAGCTGGGGACCAACCTTTTTCCTCCATCGTGGGGAGGTAAGGTTGCCCATTGGGGTCGGCAGTCTAGGAGGTCTTGTTCTGGTCCCAGGTAGTGGTGGAACTGGGAGAGGAGTCAGTGCTCAGCTGCTCCGTGGTAAGGGTGCGGTGAGTAGGCCGGTTTTGGTGGAGAACAGGGAGCCTTTGAAATTTTTGGCCAGTTTCACTGCAGTTTCAAAGGTGTCGGGATTGTGGAGCCGTATCCAGGCCTGGATTTTCTGTGCCGACCACATAGCAGAACTGCTCGGTGACGAAAGCCTCGCCCATCTGTATCCCCAATTTCCGGGAGGGGCTTAACCAGTGAACGATGTGGTCTCACAATCACTGCGAGACTACCCTGGGGTATGGATCCAGCGATCTCTGGTACTCCCTGAATCGTATGACAATACATAATTTTCTGCCTAAGGTCTTCAGATAGCTCTTTACTTTTTCCCATATTGACTTATTGGTAATAGCAGCAATCATCCTATGCCTAACTTTTTTATACTCTCTAAGAATGTTCACCTACAATCCAGAATTTTCTAGACTTTTGTAGACAATACTATCATAGCATCAAAGGATATGAATACTTTTGAATTAGCATTTTTCCATTTCAAAGTGTGTTGCCCGTGCAGTGATGTAATTACTGTTGATGTTAGCTTGATTTCTAAATGTTAGAAAATTTACATTATTTCTTTATAATTGGTATTTAAGTTTTGGTTTAGTTTTTTTGGGAAGTTGTTCAGAGCAAAGTCATGAACAGCAACTTAACAACAACTGTGATCAGCACTATTTCATTTATTGCTTGTACTGCTTGGCTTCAATAAGCGTTTTTTCCTCCATTTACTTTTTTAGTAAGAGTACACTTTTGTATTGAACCCTCCAAAATGCCATACTGATTGAGGAAGACAGAGAAAACAGTGAAGAATCGCTCACTAATTTCAAGAGCAAATTTAAAATAAAGACACCACATAGGAAATACAAATTAACAGGATATTGGTGAAAGATATCAGCAACAAAATGTCATTTTAATAACAAACAAAAAAAATCTACAATAAGTATGTGTTCAGGCAGTAGCAGAGAGAGAGAGAAAGGGTATAAATACCTTTCTGGTTCTCAAAAAAAAAGGAGAGCAAAGTTAACGAATGCTCACTTTCTTTTGTGGCACAAAAAGATAGAACAGTTAATTTCTGATGATGAGACTTACTGAATTTATAGCAACATTTTTAGGTTTGACAAAAGCTTATTACAAAGCTATACATTTTGACAAAAGCTATATATATAGACTGTTTGCTACTTATAGTGTTAACCAGAAAAGACTAATGAGAGGAACGGTAGTTATCAGCAAGAACTGCTAAAGACTCTATGCAGCAATGATAGTTGACTTGTTTTCAGGGTATTGGCACATCAAAAAAGCACCATTTCACTTTTGATTTGTAGTTTGTTGATTTGTGAAATGTAGAAAAAAAGTCAATATAAATATATAAAGACAGTATAAATATCCTGCTCCTTTTTCTCATTTTTTGCAGACCCCAGGCACATTTATCCATGCATATGTATATTACAGAACATCCAAGTTTAATGACAATTAACTTGTTTTGTCAATATGGAAATATACTAGGGAATGCATTTATATTGACGTCTGTATCATTTATATTAAACAATTAATTTATGTTTTAAATTGGAACATTTGCCTGCCAAATTATATATATTTTTTATATAATATACTGTAAATATAAAAAAAGGTCTAGAATGCATGGGTTTTGGGGGTTGCAGAGAATGGATGTGATTGGATGATGAGTCGGACAGCGGCAGGAAACGACGGGAGGTTATATAAGGGAGTGCATGAGCTTGGGGACTGAAGACAGTCCAGCGCTGAACTTGAATGAGAAACTGGGTGCGAGTGAGCGAGCATGTGAGCTGTGACCAGAGAAAATATGCAGTGAAAGTGCCAAGACTAAAACGTAGGGTTATTATTTTGGAATCGTGAATTCTGGCCCCTGACAGGAATTTTCTATAGTCTCAAATAAAACAAACATTTTGGGAATTAACACCATTTCCCTGAGTACTATTTCCTAAAAATGAAAATGTTATAATATACTAAATGAATGGATCAAGCTTATTATGTTAGTTTGCAAAATCAGATGGAAGCTTTCAATAGAATCGGGATTATACATAAAAATATTTAACAAAATTTTAGTCTTAATGGAAGGGCAAACTTTGTGGAGTGAAATCTAGGGCATCCGTATTGGAAGCATGTCTTGGGTTCAAGCCCACACAGGGTTTATATTCCAAACGTTAAAAAAATGTAAAAGTTTTTTATTTATGTGTAACAAACACATTTTTTTAGGTGACTTTTTTTAGGTGAAAGATTTGATGAAGACACTTATCTTATATATATATATATATATATATATATATATATATATATATATATATATATATATATATATTACCGGTCCAAACTTTGGAACCCTATCAATATATATTTATACTTTCACTCCAACTACATAACCAATACACTACACAGATTCACATCTTAACCCTTTCAACAGACCTTCAATAGGCCTAGTTAGATGTACCCTATTCAAACGGCCTCAATATAGATTGAACAATTTTGCTATTCCCATAATGTGTGTGCATTATTATCCATTAAGTGAAAAAAGGATTGATATCTGAAACAAAAACACATTGGAAATGTGAAATAACAGCAAGTTATCAAAAGTGCCCAGCCATTTAAAGAGATATCAAAAAAACACAAGCCAAGTGTAACAGGGAGAGATCTGTGCTGACTCTGCTGGCGTGTTCACGGGCTGCAGGAAAAGGGCGGCAGTCGCCCAACAGCCACCTGTGAGTCATGGCAATGACACGGGGAGGTGGGAAAGGGTGTGTGTGGACTTTCCCCCTCTCTGAATGGCTGGGAGGCGGGTCTTGGGTGATTGTTGGTCCTATAAAATAACGCTCTGTTGTTTCCTCAGGTCTGCCCACTTAGACGCGCTAAGGGTGCGGACGCTTTGATTCGGGACCGCGAATCAGCGGGAAGAAAAATAAAGAACCACAGCAAGACAGAGAGAGAGAGAGCGGGGAACCCTTGGGCAGACCCCGGCGTATTGTGAAAGAGCAGGCTAGATAGCCGAGAGAGTAGGACGGTGATCCGGGTCGTGCGGGTAGCGACGACCGGGATAACGCTGCCGAGTGCAGCACCTTTTATTTGTAGTTTTATTACTGTTTTATTTTCCCTTGTTCTTTTCGCCTTCTGTTTTCATTATTATTTCTTTGAGCACCTGCGAGTGCATTTGCTGTTCGTGTACCAGCTGTGGTATTTCCGTGGTGCTGTCTATCATCGTTGATAGGCAGCCCACGGTCAACAGTGCCCTCTGCCGGAGAGAAATAAGAGCCGGTCTAAAATAAAACTGGGCGCCTGTGTGGTGTTTCCCAAATACACCTGTCTGTCTCCTGGTCAGTGAATTACCCACACCCCTTCCACACGTGGTGTCAGTGTGGGATTCACTGGCACTGCCCCAAGCAGTGCAGCTATAGAAGGAGCAGACTAGCGATGGATGCGACTCAGTTTGCCGCAATGATGGACCTCCTGCGCCAGACGCTCACCGCGGCAGTACAGGGGGCGGCTAGACCCGCAGCTCCAGACCACTCCATCCAGAGACCCACCAAAATGACGGCCGAGGATCGACCGGACGCCTACTTGGAGGTGTTCGAGGCTATGGCGATCTCGGCCGGGTGGCCCCAAGCCCAGTGGGCTAGCTATGTGTTGCCCAACTCACCGGGGAGGCTCAAGCAGCTGCGAGGACGCTGTCCCCGGAGCACATGTTGGATTACCCTCGGCTGAAGGCAGCCATCCTAAATCGTGTGGGGGCCACACCGGAGGGCTACCGGAAGAAATTCCGGGAGGAGCAATTTGCGGCAGGGGAGCACCCACGAACCATCGCCCACCGGCTGAAGGATTACGCCCTGGGTTGGTTGAATCCTGACCTAAACACCAAAGCCAGGGTGGTGGAAATGATCGTGGTGGAGCGCTTCCTGGAGTGTCTAGCCTCGGGACCTCGGCTGTGGGTCCAGCGGCAGGCGCCGGACACGCTGGACCGGGCGGTCGAACTGGCCGAGCAGTACCAGGCAGCGGAGCCAACGCCTGCGAAACTGCCCGGGAGGAGTGTGGCTGCTGGATCGTCCCCTCAACTGGCCCCGGAAAGGGCGAAGGGACTGGGGGGAAGGGGTAGTCCAGGATTTGGTCGGGGGGTGTCGGCGGGAGCTCCCGGCCCGGGTACTGGGGCAGGGTGGGGATACCCACGGGCTGCTGCAGTGTCGGACCGGGGTCTCGCGCGGACGCCTTATCGGCGAGCCCCTTTTATGGCTCCAGTGTTTCCCCCTCTTTCCAAAACTTCGGGGAGAGAAACCAGCCCACCGAGGTGTTGGACGTGCAGGGAGGTGGGCCACCTCTCCCGGGACTGCCCCGTGATGGAGTGTGACCTCAGCCGACCAGGTAAGCACGTTCAATTACCTCAGTCGCTTCAGCACACGGGTTTTGTTATTCCTGTGACAGTGGATGGTACAAAAACCCAGGCTCTCCTGGACTCAGGGTGTGGTCAGTCTCTAGTACAGGAGAGCCTAATCTCACCGGGGCATAAACGTATATTGGGACGGGTGCATATTAAATGTATTCATGGGGATGTCCGCTCCTATCCCAAGATAAATGTGTGTATGACTATTGGCCAGCAGGTGACGCAGGTGCAGGTAGGATTATGTCCTCGATTGCCGGTACCAGTAGTTCTGGGACGGGACTGTGAGCAGTTTAAAGATTGGTTGGCTGCTCTGACAGCCCCGTCTTCTTTATTGGCTAAGAAAGAGGAAGTAATTGGAGAGATTTTTCCCTTTCGCGATCCAGAATGGTTTTGCCATAGATTTAAACCCCGTAAAACTAAACGGGAGCGTCGGATCGCTAAGAATGAGGGCTGGCAATGGAGGGAGTCGGAGAAGTTTCAGGTGGGGGCGGTTGGTGAAGAGTCCGGGGGGGAGGTCGCGGAGCCAGCGCAGGGGTCTGGCTCGGCTGCCTCTGCTCGGGACCGACCTGACCCCGAGTTGGAAGCCATGGGAGCTGATTTCTTAGCTCGCTCCCGTGACTTCCGACTCGAGCAAGGGCGTGACGACGTGCTGGGCAGGCTCTTTGACCAAGCAGCGGTGGTTAATGGTCGGGTGGTCGAGCCCAGACGCGCCGCCACGTACCCCCACTTTGAAATTGATCGAGACCTACTGTACCGTGTTGATAAATTACCCCAGACCGGTGAAGTGCGTCATCAGTTGTTCATTCCTCAGCCCTTTAAGGAGGATTTGTTGCAGCTGGCTCACGCTATTCCCCTGTCTGGTCATTTGGGAAGGGATAAAACTAAAGCAAGGCTTGTGTCACGGTTCTTCTGGCTGGGGCTGGATGGCGATGTTAAGCGGTTTTGTGAGCGTTGTGGGGAATGTCAGAAGGCCAGCCCTAGAGCCGTTCCACGAGCCCCTCTGGTGCCTTTGCCCCTAGTGGAAGCTCCGTTTGAGCGTATTGGGATGGACATAGTTGGGCCACTAGAAAGGAGTGCGGCAGGATACACCCACCTACTTGTCATTCTGGATTACGCTACGCGTTATCCAGAGGCAATTCCCCTCCGATCTATGTCCGCTAAGTCTGTTGCCAACGAGCTTGTGAAGGTTTTCTCCCGGGTGGGAATTCCCAAAGAGATACTAACCGATCAAGGCACCAATTTTATGTCCCGGCTAATCCGCGGAACATGTAAGCTTTTGGGAATTAAGACCATTAGGACCTCGGTGTTTCATCCTCAGACCGACGGTTTGGTGGAACGCTTTAATAAGACCCTTAAGAACATGTTGCGCAGGTTTATTCGTAGTGATGTGCGTTACTGGGACCAGCTGATTCCTCCTCTTCTCTTTGCGATCAGAGAGGTTCCCCAGGCTTCTACGGGGTTTTCACCATTCGAGCTGCTGTATGGGCGGAGACCCCGGGGCGTGCTCGACCTGGTCAGAGAGATGTGGGAGGAGCAGCAGGACAATTCGACCAATACCGTCCGGTATGTGTTGGACCTGCGCAAACGTCTTGAGTCTGTTGGAAAATGGGCGCATGACAATTTGCAGCAGGCACAGCACAGACAGGAGACTCAGTATAACCGAGGAGCCCAGTTGCGCACATTTCAGCCGGGGGATAAGGTACTTCTATTATTACCCAGTTCTGAGTCAAAACTCTTGGCTAAGTGGCAAGGACCCTTTGAGGTTACACGCCAGGTTGGGAAGGTGGACTATGAGATCTGCCAGCCGGAGCGACGGACAGAGAAACACATTTATCATATTAATCTCTTAAAGCCTTGGTTTACAATTGCTGAAAATCTGACACCAACGCAGAAATGTCAGGATCACGGTCTGGTGGCGGAGTTTCCTGACGTGTTCTCTTCCGTCCCGGGGCAGACTCGAGTAGCCCATCATCACATTGATATTGAGCTGGGGGCGCTGGTTCGCCAGAGGCCGTACCGTATACCTGAGCGTAAAAGACAGGTAATAAAAGCGGAAATTGACGAAATGCTGAGACTGGGGGTAATAGAAGAGTCCCAAAGTGACTGGAACAGTCCAATCATTTTAGTCGATAAGCCAGACGGGTCAACTCGATTTTGCATTGATTTCAGACGAATCAATGAGAAATCGAAATTTGACGCTTATCCGATGCCCCGAGTAGATGAGTTGCTGGAGCGTCTAGGCACGGCTCATTTTATGACGACACTGGATTTAACGAAGGGGTACTGGCAGATACCCCTGACTCCGGAATCTAGAGAGAGGACGGCGTTTTCGACTCCCTTCGGGTTATACCAATTCAGGACCATGCCCTTTGGGTTGCACGGAGTCCCCGCCACTTTCCAGCGGATGATGGATCGCATCTTGCGGCCCCATCAGCAGTACGCCGCTGCTTACATAGATGACGTGGTTATCCACAGTGAGGATTGGCCGAGTCATCTGTGTAAGGTAGCGGCGGTGCTGCAATCCTTGCGGGAGGCGGGGCTCACTGCTAACCCAAAGAAGTGTGCCATTGGGAAGAGTGAGTCGGAGTATTTGGGGTATCGAGTAGGGGGCGGCCAGATCAGACCGCTAGTTGCTAAGGTGAAAGCCTTGGCTGACTGGCCGGTTCCTACAACCAAAACCCAGGTGCGCTCTTTCTTGGGACTAGCGGGCTATTATAGAAATTTTAAAATGTTACAGTCAAAGTTTCGCTACGCTCGCTGCTCCCTTGACAGACCTCACCCAGAAGGCTGCCCCAAATACGGTTCAGTGGACGGAGTCATGCCAGAGGGCCTTTCTCGCCTTGAAGCGGAGGCTGTGTAGTAAGCCAGTATTATGCAGCCCGGATTTTGGTAAGAGGTTCACCCTGCAGACGGATGCGTTAGAGACAGGTCTCGGGGCAGTGTTGTCTCAGGAGGTTCGGGGAAGCGAGCACCCGGTCCTGTATATCAGCAGGAAGCTCCTTCCCCGCGAGAAAAATTATAGCACCATCGAGAAGGAGTGTCTCGCGGTAAAATGGGTAGTCGAGTCACTCCGGTACTACCTCCTGGGGCGACACTTCACCCTGGTTACAGATCATGCCCCCTTAGCGTGGCTTCACCAGATGAAAGATAACAACGCCAGAATCACACGGTGGTACTTGGCCTTGCAGCCCTACGCCTTCAGGGTAGTCCACCGAGCAGGAAAGCTGCATCAAAACGCAAACTTTTTCTCTCGGGAAGGCATGGGGGTGTAAGATTTTCGAATGAACCGGTGGTGTCATTCTGAGGGGAAGGATATGTAACAGGGAGAGATCTGTGCTGACTCTGCTGGCGTGTTCACGGGCTGCAGGAAGAGGGCGGCAGTCGCCCAACAGCCGCCTGTGAGTCATGGCAATGACACGGGGAGGTGGGAAAGGGTGTGTGTGGACTTTCCCCCTCTCTGAATGGCTGGGAGGCGGGTCTTGGGTGATTGTTGGTCCTATAAAATAACGCTCTGTTGTTTCCTCAGGTCTGCCCACTTAGACGCGCTAAGGGTGCGGACGCTTTGATTCGGGACCGGGAATCAGCGGGAAGAAAAATAAAGAACCACAGCGAGACAGAGAGAGAGAGAGCGGGGAACCCTTGGGCAGACCCCGGCGTATTGTGAAAGAGCAGGCTAGATAGCCGAGAGAGTAGGACGGTGATCCGGGTCGTGCGGGTAGCGACGACCGGGATAACGCTGCCGAGTGCAGCACCTTTTATTTGTAGTTTTATTACTGTTTTATTTTCCCTTGTTCTTTTCGCCTTCTGTTTTCATTATTATTTCTTTGAGCACCTGCAAGTGCATTTGCTGTTCGTGTACCAGCTGTGGTATTTCCTTGGTGCTGTCTATCATCGTTGATAGGCAGCCCACGGTCAACAGTGCCCTCTGCCGGAGAGAAATAAGAGCCGGTCTAAAATAAAACTGGGCGCCTGTGTGGTGTTTCCCAAATACACCTGTCTGTCTCCTGGTCAGTGAATTACCCACACCCCTTCCACACCAAGTTTCAAGAAACCACTGGGGCAACCTTGCCCAGCACAAAGCCGATGGGGACCAAGGTTGCCCCAATGGTTTCTTGAAACTTGGCTTGTGTTTTTGATATCTCCACTTTGATGTATGCAAGTGACAGTAGAGCCAATATACGATGTGCTAAAGGGATTTTAAAATTAAGTAGAATGATCTGCAAGTAAAGTGGGCAGGTGTTTTTTGCAGACACTAATGCTATTTAGAAAAAAAAAAACCCTGCTATATATATGTCTGAAAAGCTTGGTGCCATCAGTGACTGGGATAATTGAGAATAAGCAAAGTAAATGCATAATTAATGGATTAAATTACAAAGCTGGCAAACTTCAAGGTTTCAAGACTGCTGTAGCCAAGATCATTTAGAACATATATTGAACTACTATACAATTAAATAAAGTGCTACAATATATAATTGAGTTAACATTGTGATGAAACTACCTCTAAGGCAAATGTTTAGTTGTGATTGAGATGTTTAACAATTAAATCCAATACTGCTGTTTTGATGGGCTGTAAATGTACGTATTTCATTCATTTGTGATGCATATTCCAGCAGAACAGAAGCCTACAAAAAATCTCTAAAAAACTCCAATACCTGTTTATTAAAACTGTAGACAAAACTATTTTCTATAATGCAATTGCCGAAGGGTAAACAAATTTCACCTGAACGTGTCGATTAGGCAACATAATCATATATATTGTTTACTAAAGTATATTGTATGGTTTTGTTGTACACTGTAGCATTAGTGGGGGTCATAATATCATTCTGTGTATGACAGTAACAGAATTGAAATATGGACTGTGTAACAAATTTCACCTGAACGTGTCAATTAGGCAACATAATCATATATATTGTTTACTAAAGTATATTGTACGGTTTTGTTGTACACTGTAGCATTAGTGGGGGTCATAATATCATTCTGTGTATGACAGTAACAGAATTGAAATATACAGAGGGGAACCTTAAACCATTCCCTGTGTCTTCTTGGTTTCTGGTCACAAACTCCCCCACTGATAAAGAATGCTTTTATAAAGAGACTCATGCGCAGCCCAAAATAACCAAATTAACCAATCACAGGGTGGAAGTCAGGACAACAAAACGAGCCGCGCGACTTTCAAACGATGTGTGCTCTGGACAAACGAGGTGTGCTCTCCACATACAAGGAGTGTGCGCCCATGAGAAGGCTTGAGTTTGCCCAATGCTTGAGTTAGCCACACAGAGGAACAGCGCTCCAGGCAAGAGAAAGAAGTGAGCTCCACCCGCTAGAAGTGGAACAAAATGGAAGCTAAACTGCTCTGAAGAAAGTTTCTGAATCATGGGAGCATAAGTTCTCAAATTCACGCAAAGCAAGGAAGAATCAATGTTCTGAAGAATGGCTAAAATCAGCATTGAAGAGAGCTGTAGCTCTTTGTCCTATGAGAGATTGAAACGGTAAACGGAAGCATAGCCAGCCGTACAGAAGAATTGCAACTAGAACACTTCTATGAACTACATAACTTTTCAGTTGCAACGCATTCTCTGAACTGAGTTACGTCTGATCAACTGAACTATTTCCAGTTGGAAAACTGCCAACAACAATTATAATGCTGCAAGACTTGAAGATCAACAAGCTGATCTCCATTTGAAAATAACTATTTGTTTATTGCAAACCTACGCAATGCAATCTGTACAGCAAAGTACCGTCTTCACTGGAACTTCAGCTCCAGGGAGCTGCAGTGTTCATCAACACAAATTGACTTCCTTATATGGAAATCGATAAGTATTCAACATGCCTAATATTAAATACTTTATGACTCGAGAAAGTAACTGAAGCAAATGCTATCAAGTTAAGTGGAAACTGTTCTAGGAGTAGAATATAACTTCCTGTTTAGAGTGTGTAAGAAATGTATTTTGTTGAAATGTGCAACTCAAAGGAGTTGCCTCGTAAATGCATTTGATCATTGCTCCATTTCTGAGTTAATTTGCATGTATAATCAACTGAGGTCAATAACATATTAGTTTGGTATATCACGTCTAAATTAAATTAACAAGGTAAATCTAATTTGCTAAATTATGTACTGGAATGTTGGATTCTGTTCTGAATGGGAAGTTGAGGTAATTCTTGTGCATATTGATTTGATCGATTACAATGAGAAATGGGTATTGAAAATACTAAGGCAAAATAGACAATTTGTGTGATAAGACATATTCAATATTAGTATATTAACCATGTATGCTAATGATGTTACAGTCATTGTAATCGTTTGACTATGGAATCAATGAACTGTACACTATTGACGCATTCTATCCCATTAAGGGTGGGGAAGCCAGCATCACCAGCACCTCTGTCTGTTGGGAGGTGTGACAAAGTGCCCACCCCTGTGTATATTATCTGTTATGTGTTGCGTGTGGTGTGTTTAAATGTTGGTGTATAGACATTGGTACACGGGATATAAACGGGTCTGTGTAACACGAGTGTTTAAAAATGTATATGTGTATTTAGGCACGAGGATTGCACAGCACTTCACTTGCAAGTAAAATGTAGTAATATGTGAGCACGGGGAATTGCACTTTATTAATTCACGTGCTGGGATTCAAGTGAATAATTAATTGGTAATTGAATCCCAGCACAATAGTATATATAGATGCACGTTGTCACATACTGGCGGTTGGGTGTTGGGAGTGGAGAACGGGAGAGAGAGAGAGAGAGAGAGAGAGAGAGAGAGAGAGAGAGATATAAGTGTAGATATAGATTTCAATTGTTTTTGTAGCGTTCATCCACTCTGTGTTTTGTCCGTGTCTATTCGTTTTGTTTGTCTGTTTATTTTGGCGCGAAGTGCCGTGTCCTGTCTTTTGTTTGTTAAACCCTTTTATTTTACAATAAACCGGCGCCAGCCAGCGCCATCATCATTTCATTTCATCCGTCCTGTGTTCTGTGTATTTCATTCCTTTTCCTGGTTCTGACGCCGCCCACTTAGGCCGTCTCTGTGACAGGAGGCCAGTCACTCCTTCTAACAACCTTGTCACCTGCACCCTGCCACAGTATGGTAAAGCATATTGATAAACATAGCAATCCAGGGTAACTGTTGTGAACGCATAGTATAACCATTGAAAAAACATGGTAAAAATACAGAGCAAAAAGACTTTGGTAAACCTTTATCAGAGAAATTATTCAATCAGATTGACTGATCGGACCATGGAAACCCAATATGCAGAGTGGGTAGGGTTTAATTTGGTTGTCATAACCTTGGCTTTCTAACCCTGATTTTAATCCTAACAACATGTAAAGAATCAAAGTCTTCTGTTTCTTGTGTATTTAAAACTAACATTTAAAAAATATTTTTTAAATATCAAAATAACAATACAAATTTAAAATGAACTTAATTGTATCAATTACAGTAGTCCCTAGATACCACGTAACAACTTATGAATTAGATTTGAATGCTAGCTGGAAATTGAAAATATGGCAAAACCTAAATAAATAGTATTGGAAATACAACATCCGATGCAAACTGTAACAGACATTTTTAATTTCAATATGTCAAGAATTAAATATGTGGATATTCTGCATTTAACTTACAAAATGAATACATTAGGTTAATAAGGCAAGGTTTAAATTAGTATATGCAACTCCTAGGGGCTTTGCCTGATTAAAAACAAGTCTGCATAAATTAAAGACGCAGATTTAAGCAACTGCAGAGACAATTAGACATCTGGCCTTGTTGTTGAGTGTATTAGAGTTTTAAGATTATGCTGATCACTTATTTATCCTAATCTCCTGATACTAAGGTGTAATGGTAAAGAGAAGGGATCCACCACCATATTTTATTTTTCACAGAAATAATTTGAAACCAAATCTTTGGAAACTGAAATACATTTTAACAGGAATAAAACATTTTGTATTTTTATTTGAAAATAAGAACAAATATAAATCCAGCAACAGCCCTAAGATAAAAAAAAAAAAAAACTACTGGTTTTGACAGGGACAACCCAGGTTCGTATGAAATAGTGTAAAAATGTTTCATAGGTTATTGCCGTCTAAATTGTATTTGGCAAATTTAAGTTCAGAATATCTCTGCAGAGGAAGATCTACAGTAATTGCCTGAGTACAATTGAATCCAGTTTGTTAAAGGGTTATGGAGGTAAAACCGATCGGGATTGTTTCTCCTCTTCCAGACACACCAGAGCTGTGAGCTCAAGTGCACAAAGGCCAGGAACACGCTGACATTCACTCTTGAGTTCCTAGGTGTAAAAGGCAATTGGCTTTGGAGGACACGCTCTGACCTTCAGTTCTCCTGGGCTGCTATGGATAATTGCTGTGGTGAGTTTATGTATCTGGACATTCTCCAGTACATCGGGAAGCAAATATTTATATATATATATATATATATATATATATATATATATATATATATATATATATAAAGATACACTTTATGCACCATGTCATTTAACATCTCATCTTATTGAAAACAGTGTGCTGGTTGTTTCTCATTGGTGGCCATGCCAATTTGAAATTCCACCACATGTGAAATGGAGAAATATTCTTCTGATTATTTCAGTTTACTTGTAATTGTTTGGTCTAGCATCCTGTAGTTTTCAGTTCTATATCAACCCATGTGTGCTCTGCATTTGAGTGACACCCAAAGCAACCCAATCACAGAAAGCAGCTGCCGGGATTCATTTAGCAAAGATCCCTCTGGAAATAGTGACCAAAATACAGGAACCAGTCCAGCTAGCCCCCGGTATCACTACTGAAGGATTTGATTATTATCTGTCTGGCAAATTAATAAAAAAGAATAAGTCAGTGATGGCCAACACACCAAACACTTTGATCCATTTTGGTGGATCTCAATGGACTCCGCAATCCACCAGTGAGCTATGACCAACAATTATTAGCTGGATTTAATACAATAGTGTTCAATATGTAAAATAGCAATAATAAAACAAAACAGCCACAACAAAAAAAAAGTTAACAAACGCTCTACGGTAACTTTTTTATGCACTTAAATCCACCTAAGTTTAAAACAAAAAAAAGATAGACGCGCACTGAAAAATTGAGGCATACAAAAAAAATATTAAAACAATTATAATAAGAATAATAATTTTTTTGCTCAGATGTATTGTTGAATATCTACAGATTTTGTTTTTCCTTCCTTTTTTACATAACGCTTGTGCAGTTCAATACTATTGCATCAACAAAATTAAAATGCAAAACTGCCTGGTCGCATGTTCCTCAGAATGTGTTACTTGCCTGGTTGCATACCCTTTTGAAGCACTGTGTTCAATATATTTTGATGTTTGAACTTCTGGCTCCCTGTTAAAAATGCAGTCTTGCCTGCCATCAGTTGCCCTGCATCCTGATAAGACGTGCAAAACATGGATTTCTTTTAACATTGTCAAACTTAAGCCAAGGGAAATCTTTTAGCCACTGTTGGTTGAACTTGTATTTTTCAACTGTGAATACGCTGTAACTAACTCGAAGTTCCTTGTTCGCTTTCATCTTCTGACATACCTGCATTGCTAATTTCTTGTAAAGACACTGACATATATGAATTTGTTATTTTCCTCATCATGGTTTGACAAACTGTTTGGAAACTTGTCGCCATCGCACTGATAAATCAGTGAAATTGGCTGGATATGGGATTTGTAGTTTTTAATGTGTGATTAAAGTGGGAAGTGAACACCAATAAACTACATTCTCAGCATACATTACAAGTTTAGAGTTTAGGAACGGGGGTGCTTGTGAGGTTGTTTTTTTTTTTTTTTTGTATTACACTTTTCAGCTGAAAAAATAAATCACGTTTATTGTTTATAGTCAACCTATAGGAATTTCTACTTACATAGTGCCTAAATTAAAATGTATGTTTGCACAAGCATTTTGTTAGTCTATTATGCAGAAACTGTTGGCATATTTTCATCTGTGCTACTGGGTGACACAGAAGGCTCTGCCCATCAGCCGAAACAAAAATTGTTGTATGCTTATATTTTAGTGCTTGTTCTGATTTGTCCCGAGATCCACTGAAAATCTTTTGCAATCCACGTATTGGCCACCGCTGCTCTAAGTGAATGTGTGATCTAAAATTAAAAAAGGTAAACATGTTATTTCAAATTGAATTCATCATGATTAAAAAATATAATGACCGTAGTTGCTTCATGGTGTCCTTTGAGAGAAATCCATCTTTTCCTTCAACAAACTTGATTAATTGTAGGGTGAAATGACAGACAAATTGGGTTTTGGTCAAAAACACTTTATATGAAAGAAAGGCATACCACAATACAATCTTAAAAACACTGTTTACAGTTGACTTCAACTACAAGTCTCCATCTGTCTTCGGTGCATATGTTTGCATTAGAACACAGATAAGTGTGGGTTCAATTCAAGGAAATGAACAGAACAAGTTATAACAGGAAAAACACATATATTTATACACAAACATCATGGGTGATTCCCTCCTATCTTCTTGTTCACTATGCAGTCATTGAGGCAACCACCCTGTTAACTCATACCTTTAGCACACCTCTTGATCGGGGGGGGGGATCAGCCCAAAGCTATAGAACATTCTATGACATTTCACTGGTCGCTTACAAGGGCTTGAGTAGAGTAGTATAAAAGGGGTTTGATTTGAGGAACAGGGGTGCTTGTGTAACAAGGAATTAAAGACATAAAGCTGAACAGCTTGAGAAGAAAATATCTGGACAAGACGTAAGATGTAAAACACTCTGAACTCTCATATCTCATCAGGTCAGGCCACAGACGCAGTGCTGAGTGGCTAGAGAATGAGAGACAGAACAAATAAAGACAAAGCTCTCAGTCCAGGTCGTTAGCCAGGCGGCGTCTCTTAGCTGCTGGTCGAACAAATAGAATGAGAAGACAAACATAAAAGACACTCTCAGTGAGAGACATAAAAGACAAAGGGATAGATTTGCCACTACTCAGTGCAGCATCCTCAGGTAGTGTGGCTGGCAGCTGGGCGGCGTGGAGAGTTAGGATAAAGTGTCTCAGGTCCGTGTTGGAGAGATGAAAATAGAGAACCCCCTCCCCCCTTTGGCGGGGCCCAGCTTGGCAGGTGGGGACTTGGCCAACCAGAAGGGGCAGAAAGGTGCTTAGACCTGAAAAGAAACTAGGGAGATGGGATAGCAAGGTTGTGGCCTTGGTGAGGCTAACGCATGAGCAGTGACAGAATAGTTGTGGCCGGGGGTCCCCTCTAGCTGGCGAGGAACCAGCGGAGATGGCAGTGACTTGAGCAGGAGGCCAATTACGGGGTCTGTGCATTTGCTACAAAACAAAACAAACACAGACGGAGGGTTGAAGCAGTGCTGAGTGTATAAATAACAAAGAAAGAGATTGACAAATAAACTGACCCCCACCCCACCCGGAAGTAGTTTGTGTGGCTATTCCCGCCACTGCTGAATCCTGCCAGGGAGGCTAGAGAAGCTGAATAGAGCCATAAAACTTGGAAGCTCTGAGAGGGAGCGCCCTCTACAGCATCCACCGAATGACACCTAAAGGTTGGCATTTAACTTCTTTTATTTAAATCAAAAAACTTGACCTAACATCCTACTTTCGTTGCATGAGAAGTTGGTTCAAACTAGCTTTCTCTTTGTGGCTATCTCTGTTCACACCTTGCCTAAACATACAAATTTCTTACCATCTCCATTTGTATCTCAAGGATACACCTGTTACTTTTTGGCCCAGACATTTTATTGTGACTTATGAATCTGTGACAGGATGCAGTCTGGTTTGCTTCTGTAAAGAAAGCCACAAAGTGTTCCTTCCGAATTGTTGCTTTAGTTTAGCACATATTTAAAACTGTATAATAAAAATGAAAAAAACGTATAAGTAAATACATAATTAATACTTTATGCAGAGTGTCATCTCTACAGTACCCACTTTTGTACTATTGGATAACCATACAAAAGTACAAGCTAAATTACATATTGGAGTTTACCAGTGATTCTGAATCAATCTCATAAATTTTTGTCTATCAATCATCTTTCTCAATTGTTTACACTGAAACCTCCATCAGATACACTGCCCCATATTCCACAACATTAGTAGCCCTAGAGTTCCAAAGATAATGAGGAATATCCAATCCTAGAAGTTATTTCCCAAACCAACCATACACCTTTTCAGCACTGATGCTTTCAGTTTTACTAGATTGACTTCAACCTTTGCTTTAAGCTTTCTTTTCTGCTTGCTGCAAGGCTATCATGACCTGCGTATGTACTTGTGAGAAGCAATACAGTGTGATTGAAGGCAGGTGTCATCTTAATTTCAAAATCCTCAACTTCAGGCTCATATGTATACATCACCAATCTGGGCTCTATGTGTTAGAGCAAAACAGAATCCAGATGGAGTTTGACATCATAGCTCAGTTTAGTGTGATTACTCAGAATACACCATTGGAATCTCCATACCTCTATTGCTTTTTCCCATCCTTCTAAGGGATGAAATTCCAATGCAGTGTTTATATTCTGATTAACTGAGGTGACTGCAGAGCATTGACCATGCTGTTTCATTTCCAATTGCCATATTGTACTTTCCAGGTTGTTTTTATATATATTTTTACCTTCATTCACTGGTGCTAATCCAACTACGAGTTCACTCGGGTAGTTTTGTGTATGAAGTCTGAAGCGGAATCTTTCTCCTCAGCAAACCCGTTCACAGCACAAAGCACAAAGTCTGGCAGCAAGCAGTCTGTATATCTCACTTTGTAGAGTGTGGCTTGGCTCGACTCCACTCCTGGCATCCTCCAGCACGTCTAACTCCCTAACACGCATACTTCCCCTATATAATCTAGACTCCACTCCTTGAATCAGTCCTGCACCTATCTTTAAGGAACTGATGCAGCTAATCTAACAATGACTCAAGGAGATGGCATCTTTAGCACGGGTGCAGTTTTCCTCTACCAAGATGGCCAAAACATTTGGACACTGGACTTAGGGTCCACACCATCTTGGTAAGGAATGGGAGTTAGTAAACACAGCGTCACCTGTTGGGAGCCAGAACTAATACTTTACCCTGCCACAGGTCTCAATTTAGAATTAATTACATAAATAAAAATACTGACACTGCAAAATAAAAATACATTCCAGGTACAGTGGATATAAAAATGTGTGTTCTGTCAGTTTATTTTAGATGTGTGCTATATTATTCCAGGTATCACCATAATGTAGAGAAGACAAAAAAAGAAATCCTACTTTTAAGAATCAATGAAAATAATGAATGCATTCGTGTTTTTGCCTGGAAAAGCTTTACATTAAATAAAACAATCCAAAGTTGGGTGATTTGTCTCACACATCAATCTCCCACACTCCCCCGGGTCTGCAGAAGCTGATTTATCATTTGATTAAAACACACTGCTTCCATTGCTGCACTGCATGTGGCACAAGCAGATAGTTGAATTGGAATGAAGGAGGTGAATCCATCCTACTGTACAACCAGTGTTGAGACACTGCCTTACTATTTGATTTGGCTTACAATTCTCTTTCTTAAAGAACAACTGCAGCTTACTCTATCATAAAGGAGATGTAATAGGAAGAGCGTAAATCTACGAGAATTCTCCAGGGAAAACATAAGATCAAAGATTATATTTGAAGGACCAATGCCCTGTAAAGGATTAATTAAATTAACGGTTTAAAATACAGACATTTATACTCATTGAATGAACTTAAAGCAAGAACTAGAACAGCACAACTAGTGGAAAAATACCAGTGGAAAAACACATATTTCATCTGAGACACATGCAGAGGCATAGAATAAAGGTGATAACCACAAAACTATATGTGTGAAAAACACATTCCTTTCCCCGAAGAGCCCAGTTCAATGGAATTTAAGAAATTCTTAAGAAAATAGGCACATTATTCTTAACAAAGAGTGAAGATTCACCTATTGGCCATATCTGGACAAGGAAACAGAACTATACAACAGAAAAGGGCTATAAAGCACTAAAAAAGGTATTTGTTGCTCGTCATTATAAGCTATGACTGTTTGCTCTCGATTATCCTGCTTTTGACTTCAGCTGTCGGGAAGCCCAGTTACCTTGACAACACTGACTCAACCACAAGCCTCTGGCTGCATCGATTGCCATATAGGGAAAAGAGTGACAGGCTGCAAGGACCAAAAGGATGAAGCATGTGAGAGTCTGCCTGGGTAAACCTGTCGGAAATCAATGAAACTTGATGGAAGACTGTGTTATTGGATTCCTTTGGGAATTTAAGATTTCATCATAGAAGAACAGAACGATAGGGAACTTAAAGGGACAATTCTCAACTAGCAAGCTGTTTGCCCAGTCATTAAGGATTGTAAAGTATAAACCTATGACCTGGACCTTTGTACATAATACCTAATTGCTTTCAATTGAGCTATGTTAAAACTATAAATAAATAATTAAGTCATGTTTAAGTTTTGCATAACCATTGACAAAGTAACAAAGAATTAGTTTAACTCATTGTGACTGAGATCAAATGATTTTTGGTGTTAGATGTCTTTCCCGACCTGTGAGGGTACTGAGTAAAGGGTAGAGAGTACCCTGGACTGGATGGCCCGACAGTTCATTCCCAGGGTAAGGTGGAAGTCGGCCATTTAGAAAGGGGACTAAGCTATGGTACACTAAATTATTGACCCAGAAGGTTAACGGTGTGGCATCCGCGGATTGGAGGAGCAGGTGCGCTCGTTAACCAAGGAGTCATGGTTGACGGTGTATAAAAGGGATTTAGTGAGGTGATCTGTTCCTTGTGATGTTATGCTAAGAACCGAAAGGACCAATACTATGATTATTACTGTGAGTGTTTTGTTTGTTTTGTCTGTCTGTGTAAAACATACTCTTGGTTTATTAAGATTAGATGGCTAAAACTATCCGGAGCTGTCGCCCACAGCCAGCACTAAACACGGACACCCCTTTACATTGTATCATGGATAAATTGTACTTCACAGTGAGCACTACAGAATGCACTTTGGACTGGTGATGGTGTTTGTATCTCGTGTGTGTTTGTACTGGACTGTTGTTAATTATTGTTTAAAGGACTGCAACCCATAATTCTTCCCTGCGCAATACACATTGCTGTGTATTGCCAGTCCTCCTGTTATTTACTGTTGGGTCATCAGACCATTTGGATTACAAATAAAACAGAAACCATTTCACCTATACTTTGTTGTCTGTCTTGGATTACTGCACCTGCACTTCACCTGCTCTAGTAATTACCACTTTGCCACACGTGGTGTCAGAAAAGGGGATGGACCGCACAATACTATCTGTACTGCTGGGAGAGCTGGACAGCATACAGAATGCAGAGAGAAGGAGAGAGGAATGGTACACAGCGCTAATAGAAAGGGTTGGTCTTGCAATGGTGCCCGCAGTACCAATGGTACCCATTATGACAGCCCCAAAGGCGAGGCCACAAAAAATGACGATGTTGGGTTATTTAAATGCTATTTCAGTTGTATGTTGACATTTTTACCTACAGAAACACTGTTTAGATAATTGTTACTATTAAGGCGTAGTAATATTAATAGTAATATTAATATTATTAATATATTATTACCACACGGTCATGTGATCTTGTTCAATCAATCAGTTCAATTATCCAGACTTAATCTATCCAAGATAGGTTCTATATATAGATATAATATTTATATATATAATATATTATATAATCAAACCCCTATATATAATGTTAATATGTAATATTATTGTCCGTTTGTATTTCCAGGCCTGTTTGTCACAGGTGACTTCAAAGTAACTCTCTTATTTACATTTCATGAAATGCCATGAAATGACTCCTCAAACTCCAACTGTGACCTTGAGTCAGCAGAGGGAAATAATGAATTGACAGTGAGCCTCAGGGGGACTTGATGTGTTATGTGTTTCAATGCACATCTAGGGGGTGATGTAAGTATAGGCGCAGTTCAAATAATTGCAGATGCAAAATTCAAATTGCATTGCGGCCAGGCAATTATTTTGCACTGCACCCTATGTAAAATTAAAAGCAATGCAAATTACTGAACACACACAAATAATGATCCACAATTATGATAATGAAGGTCTCAATGAGCGCAATTGGTCTATTTAGCGGCCGCATTTGCAGAGTCAGTACAGGGAGCGGTAGTCACTGTATGACATTTGTGGAGCACAAAAATATAAACCAAAAAACAGATTTCAGAGGAAGGGTAGCAAAGTCCTCTTGGTGCACAGGGAAAAAAAGTTTTCTGCAAAGGAGCTGAGAGTCCTTACGGCTGAGGTCACTGAAACGGAGCTGTTTGGAAAAGCCTCAGCCAACATCAGTTATGCGAGTATCTTTAGGAAACTATATTTCTAGATGATATCTAGAAATTTACCTACACTGGAAAATGTGGATTGAGCTATCCCTCCAGATATTCCAACTGTGGTCTAATAGGAACCAAATCCTAAGTAGTGCAGAGAACACAGCACTTTCACATGTGCAGGGATAACAGTCCCTAGAATGATACTGTGGTCGAGCTTATCCGTAAATTTAGCTGTTAGGTCTAGGATGACCTGTGGAGTGAGACGATAACACTTTAGCACTGCATCCTCTGGCATCCCAACAAAGTATAATATGATATGATGCATATGGATAAACCGATGTGTTATGTAGGAGTGCAATAACCAATTATAATTCATAGTTTACACCACATTTAACAATTACTATGATAAGTAGCACTATTGGCATTCATTTTCCCAGCTTAACTGCCTGGGCAAGTTAGTAAAAATAAAGAAACAGTCATGCCTGCTCATGGCTACAGTATACCTCCTTGCACATCAACAACTAATTCACCCTTTACTACCGTTTTGTGATATTAGACATTATTTATTACCTGTCTCTGAGTAGGAATAAGATGGGATTTCTATAATGAAGCCAGTATAAAAAACTCAGGGACAGACGCAAAGGTAAAATATGTTGGTGACTTTATCAAACAATGCAAAAATCCAAACAGTGCATAAACTATGATAGTGAACACATGTCCAGACATGTCAAGTCTCACTCATTTGGAAATAACCATGCATTTGAATGTTTACTTCACTTTTCAAATGTTACTTGTTTGGATGTTTTGACCTTGGCATTGCTGCATATCACCGCAGACGAAAACAGTAAAAAAAAGGAATTGTATGCACAGTGGGAGGATATAAACTATTCCTGTATAAAATGTTTATAACAGACATATTTACTGTGCCTGATATTTTTTATAATCATTTTTCAGCTTGATCGTACACTTTTCCACTCTTACTTCCAATCTTGAGCTGGAAGGACCAACCTCAAAGGGAGTTCCATTGGCATGTCAAGGTGTATGCTACTGCCAAATGGGATTGCGTTTTTCTTGGACTCCTACCCAGTAAAAATTGGCTGAGACTACTAGAACAAAGTTTTTAAGCTCTTTAACTAGAATTAATTTATTGGAATAGTATCATCTGTTTTTTTTTGTTTTAATTATCTCTAATTTTTTTGTACATGTTACTTTGCAAAAAAAAAATACAAAAAAAAAATTCTACAAAGATTATTCTTTCAAATAATAAGATTAAATATCTTACCTGCTTCCAAATGGAGAAGCCTTCTGCCTTTCCCTCTGACTCGGATGAGTTCCTGCTTCTGACTTGTCCACTGGTCCATCTCTGTCCGACCTTCCACCCCTCCTCCTCCTGGTCCCTGATTGCATCAACCCCGCCAGCCGACCTTGCTTCCACCCAGCCTTCAGCTAGGCAAGCGCGCGGTTCCGCCAGCCAGCTCCATTATAAAGATTGGACGACACCTAAGCTGCTGAAAGTTCTCTTTGAGAAGTCTCTCCCCATCCCCATCGGCGGAGATCATATGGCTTTGTTTTCCATCCCCCCCCCCCCACCCCCCACCCCCTTTGTGAGCTGAGCCATCCCCCCCCCCCCACCCCCCACCCCCCACCCTTCTAAATCATGCTCTCACTCGAAGGCTCTGAGAGCTCCATATCGTCAGGCCCTCCTCTTCTGCTACTCTCGCAGCTCCCATTCGTGCTGCACAGCCACAACATCTGCGGCCACAGTCACAACATATGCGGCCGCAGTCACAGCATCTCAGGCCGCAGTCACAGCATCTGAGGCTGCAGTCATCCATTTTTACCATCCTCCCTACCAGTGGCACCCCTCATGATATGGTTAATCAGCTGCAAACTCTGCTCCAGCCTATTATCGACTCTCATCCATCTTGACAAACTGGAGAACCCTACTTCTTCAGCTCCACCTGCTTCCAGTTCCAGCACTTCTGCCCATACTTTCGGTACATCCTCCTCAGTGCACCCCGTTACTCTTTCGGAGTTTAACCTTGCTTCAGCCACTGCATCAGGTTACTCTTCTCCATGTGCTTGTGATGAGTCAAAGGGTTTTCGGTCTGTGATTCAGCCTCCCGACAGTAGATGGCATCAAACCAACTCGGGACTTCCCTTACCAAGATCTCGTGACCATGGCAAAAGTCATCTTTTGAGGGGCGGCACCTTGGTGAGGGGCGGAAGTACGAGTATGTAACTTCCAGCCACTGGAGTCAAGTGAAGGAGAAGGACACGTGTCGGTTGGGGATTGGTGTTCCACTGACTACAGAGGCGGGACATTACATACTAAAGGGAACGTACTACTGTGTTCGGGGTTGGTCCGAAAGTAAAGTAGGAGGAGTAACGGGTGGAGGGAGAGTCTGGTTTTGTGCAGCGGGATTTTTGAAACACTAACATTTCTTTTGTCTTTTTTTTGTTTATGTATGGTCACCACGAAGACAAATTAAAGACGAGTCATCACAGTTTGTTTTGGATTCCACCCCTGCACTCCTTCCCTCACACCATTTTGTTTTTCGTTTGTTATTTAATCCTTTTGTTGTGTATAGAAAATAAAAATAAATTATTTTATTTCTGTACACATAAATTACTGTCTGGACATTCCATTTAATACACTCTCGCCTCACAGTGCTATTTCTAGACATTCTGTTTCTCCAAAAATTAGGAAGCAAATAACTGAAGGCAAGGACGTCAATCTTGTTTCCATTCTCATCGCCACTTCCGAGTTCTTGAAACACAGAGTGGTTGACTGTGGAGACATTTCAGAAATCTCTGAAATCCCGTGACCCACAACTCCAAAAAAGCCTTTCTGTATAATAATTCGTAATCAAATTCTTTCTATTATCACGATATTGTCTGTTCTGCTTATCCACACAGATTACAGGAGCTGAATCAGTATCTCTTCCTGGTTGTTGAATTGTCTGTGTGCTATGGGGGCACCTTGTTCTATCAATACCACCGCGCATTCTCGTCCAAAGCTGCTGTCACCCTTTCTGCTGACAATCGTACTGTGGACCCGCTCTGACCCAGATCTCTTCACCTGTATTTTCAGCAGTATTTGTGCCAACGCCTGCAGCGTGTGTGCCTCTACCGTGCACTCCACCTACTTATGGTCTAAGGCAGCAGGTGGTGCCTCTCAACCCAGTCCTCATCCCTTGCCTTCTCTTCTTATTTCAAGACAACTTGCCCCTGCTTCCATCCATGCTTCATCTCTGCCCGCTAGATCTCAAGCCTAAGACATCTATGGCCGCCTGTGACAAAGACGGCTGTAGTGGGGATCAGATCAGAAGAAACGTACAGTACTGCAAGATGAAATTATAAATGGATGCACTGCTGCACGGTTTATTATTATAAAATAAAACAGTACAAAAAATAGGACACGGCACTTGACACCAAAATAAATAGACAAGCAAAATGGACTAACACTTAAACAAACAGTGCACTAACAGACAAACATGGTGAGTCAAAACAACGGCTATATATTTACGTTTAGTTATAGCTTTCAATTCTTTCCTCTCCACACACGTTCTCCACTCACCAAACACACAACCCCAAGTGAGTGAAAAAATGCTGCTTTTATGCAGCTATACTGAGACTCGATTGCTAATCAATCATTCAGTTGGAGCCGTGGTACAATTGCACATGAATTAATAAAGTGCAATTCCCTGTGCTCGCATATTATTAAATTTTACCTGCATTTGAAGTGCTGTGCAATCCACATGCCTAAATACAAATATACATTTTAAACAACTCGTGTTCCACAGACCCATTTATATCCTGTGTACCAATTACTATACACCAACATTAACACACTACATGTAACATACAACACAACACAAGTAGTCCAGGGGCAGGGCACTTTGACACACCGCCCCATCAAGTTTTCAGACAGCAGGTAAATATGCAATAATTTTAATTATTCAGTCTATTGCAACTGGTCCTGTAAGAACCTCCATGTCTGCAGTTTCTGCATTGACGTCCACTCCCGATCCACATGTCCTCTTACAGCTAAATGACAATCAAAGCTGCTTCAGGTTTTCACTTCTATCAACATTTCGGCTCTTTTTAATGTGCTTCAAGCTCATCCTGACAAGCCCTTCGTCTTCTATCTAACTAATGGTCTTTGAAATGGCTTCTACGCTGGCATTTCTCAAGTTCCTTCTGAATCTCACATCTGTCAAAACCTCAGCTCAGCACATCATCTAGCCCTCTCGTCACCTGACATAACTGATATAAAGATGTGGATCAATCTCTATTTTATGATGACTTCATTTCAGCTCCTCAAAATCTTGCCCTCTTCACTGACACCTCATCCATTGGATTCGGCAGGTTCCTGGAATCAGAATGGTTCTCTAGACCCTGGCCCCCCTAAATTCAGACCTTCCTCCCTCAAGAAGAATTCACTGCTCTCCTGGAAATCTATCCTATTTTAGCGGCCACTCTCCTCTGGGGTCACCAGTGATAACAAACCCACATCGCACATCATTAACAAAGAACGTTCTTCATCCCCCCTCATCATACATTTGCTCCATTGTCTCATATAGTCTTCCGTATCTCTTAACTTCTTAACACAAGCCCACCATCTTCCTGTTACCTACAATAATGCTGCTGATGCTCTCTCTCGCCTGCAGGTATCCAAGTTCTGTCAGCTGGTCCCGTCTGCTTTTCCAGCCCCCTTCCAGACCCTCAACAACCTCCTTCAATCTGTTCAACATTACATGTCTGCAGGATCATGTCCGTGCCTTCGCCCTCCATCCTCTCTATACCAGCAGTTTGCATGACCCTCTACGGAATATTTAAAAGCTCCTCCCCTGCCTCACTTTCCCACCTTCCTATATCAACGGACATTCTCCACTCACTCATCTCTACTCTTCGGAGGCTGCTTCTCCCCTTGCAGGGACCTACTCATGGAGACCATGTGCCTCACAACCTTTTTCAGTTTCCTCCGAAGCTCAGAATTCACAGTTTCTTCTAGCTTCACAGTGGAGGATATTCGTTTATGTGACAGATCAATTCCAGCATGGTCAATTCAGTCAGCTCTCAAGGATTGAGTCTTCTATCTGCCCTTTCTCAGCAATGTGAAGATATCTTTCCAGCAGCAAACCCTGCCCCCCCACAGGACCCTCTATTTATCGATGCTCTATTATCACTCGTCACTGATTCTCAACTCACTTCTCCACCTTCCTCTCCACAGCAGGCCTCCCTCCTCAGCCAGCATCAATCTGCTGTGGTTGTTATATTAATTCGTCCCTTTCTGGTATAGTTGCAGCCCATTTTAAAATTTCTAGTATGCCCGGAGTGGTGACTTCCTGTCCACCAGCCTGCAATGTTGACATGCGGCATGAGGAATGCATGAACTCATGTGGTTTTCTCCATACCCTAGTCCTCCCATCAGCGTAAAACAGCAGGAACCAGGATTCATCAGACCAGGCAATGTTTTTCCAATCCTCCAGTGTCCAGTGTTTTCGTTCCTTAGCCCACTGCAACCACAGTTTCTTGTGTTTTGCTGAAAGAAGTGGAACTTTGTTAGGTCATCGGCTGCCATACCCCATTCGTGTCAAGGTACGACGAGTTGTGTCTTTTATGTGTCTTTCGGCACAAATGTTATACTGAACAGTCAGTTGACTAACTGTAGCCCATCTGTTGCTCTGCACAATTCGTGTCAGCCTCCTTTGGCCTCTTTCATCAATGAGCCATTTGAGACCACTGGCCTGCCATTGGCTGGATGTCCTTTGGGTGGTGGACCATCCTTGAAACACAAGAGAAACTGTTGAGCATGAAAAACCCAGCAGCACTGCAGTTCTTGACACACTCAAACCGGTGCTCCTGGCACCTACTACCATACCCCATTCAAAGGCACTTAAATCTTTTGTCTTGCCCATTTACCATCTGAATGGCACACTTTCACAATCCATGTCTCAATTGTGTCAAGGCTTAAAAATCCTTCTTTGGCCTGTCTCCCCTTCATCTACACTAATTGAAGTGGATTTAACAGGTTGCATCAATAAGGGATCATAGCTTTCACCTGGATTCACCTCGTCAGTCTATTTCATGGAAAAAGGAGGTGTTTCTATTGTTTTGTACACTCTGTATATTCTGCTTTTCTTTCGGGACATGGCCGCTTTCAGTGCTCAAGTCCCATACTAACTTCCATGCTTTGTCCTTATTTCAGGTTCCAGGCAGCATGAAATCTCAACCAGTCAGGGGGTTTAACAAGCACCCCCTTACAGAAGTCTCAGATGCTGGGTACCACTCCGCTATCCTAAGTCCGGTCCTTTCTAGCTGGCACCCTGTCCTACTAACTGCTCCTTTGTGCTTCTTCTGCCCTATCCTTACACCCCCCAGCTCACGCCTAGTGAAATGCTATGTTTATCTTGCAAGTGTATTGATTATTGACTAATAGTGTTTTTTTTTTATAATCATAATCACCTTTCTTTTTTAGATTACCCAGCTCTTGAAGTGAAGACTTCAGCAGATTTAAAGGTTAAGACATCTAGGAAAGGTACAAAAAGGAAATTCAAATGCAAGGTACATTTTCTTCAGAAGAGCAGCAAGTGCCAAGACAAAACAAACCACTTGTGTTCCGTTATACTGCATATGTAGATAATCCCCATGGCACAGTGCATAAACTGCAAAGAGTGGTTTCAGCAGCCATGTGAAAGTATTGGGGAAGATGTTTATAACAATAAATCTGTAGAGTTTACCTGTGTAAGCAAGTGTAAGCAAGGTTAATTGGGGATTAAGGATGCAGAGGTTCTTAGTAGGGTGTATTTGAGTTGTTTGTACTTAAAAGGTCTTGTGCAAGTAAAAGTTCAACATCAAACAAACATTCCCATCGAATCGAATCTATGATTACCTACAAATAAAAACTTCAAATCTCTGAGAGCTAGTTACTCCTTGTTAAAGGCGAACAGAAGGTAAGATACATTTCTGAAAGCTTTGCACTTTAATTTGCTTTATTATTTCTCTGAATGGCCCATTGTTTCATTTCTGTAACACTATAGCTCAGCCATGTCTGTCTGTTTGTGTGTGTGTGTGTGTGTGTGATATATACATACACACTAAAATGTATATTAAAAAAAATGGCATAGTACCTATTCTAGTTTAGTTTATATACAAACATTTTTGCATGCTTCCTGTTGCTCTATTTGCTTGATATTTTGATTTTTTAATGTAGACCTGCAAGTTTAAATGACGAGTTGTGAATTCAACAAAACATCAGGCAGCTGCCAGTACATAGTGGACTAGATTATTTATTTGCCTGCAATTGCTTAGAAATTTCTGATCAAATTAGATGGAAATCAAGGTGGCTTCAAATTCAATAACATGGAGATGACAGGTCTGAAATATATACAATATCCTATGGGCATCAGTTATTAGTATTATGCTCTTTCATAAAATGTGAAATCTCTGCTCCCAACATCTACATCTGTAATCAGAAAGAAAATAACTGAAAAATGTGCATGTATTGATTCTATTATTTGTTGCTGTTTCCACTGGGGGAAAAAATACAGAGGCGTTTAATGGCTCAATTGCACTTGCATCAAGAGCCAACACCATGGCTTTACTGTAGCAGCAGTTAATTCAAACACATGCAAGAGTCCTGTATGGATTGAAAACTACGTTGAGAGATTTGTTCCTCAGTACTGTGATTGTTGCTTATTGCATGTTTTATTTACAGGTGGTTACAATGCAGTTTACGCTTGCAATTAGATGTTTCTATTGTTTGTAAGTGTTGTTGTACAGCAAAAGAAATTTTAAAAAATTCCAAAAATAGAACCATTTATTTTTTCAACAATTATTCAACCCTTGATTCAATCTTTATACAGCAAATCAAATAAATAAAAACTTTCCAAAGAAATTAATTCTTCAACAATTATTTAAATACATCTGTGAATGACTTCAGCAGTTAGTTTCTTTGTTTTGCAACCTTCTACTCTTGCAGCTGCCTTTTCTGTTCCTTGGCAGTCTTACAATTTAAGTAGGACTGTTTGTTTGTAAGTCTGATATTACACATATCATTTTGTTTTTAATATGCTCTTGGTTCGATAGTAATGTAACACTGCAAAATTACCTTATTTTAGTAAAGTTCTCTTATTCTAATGTTCTCTTTCTGATACGAGAAAAAAAAAGGTTTAAAGTTTTCGATGTAGCCTATCCTGCTGTGCTTTTTCAGCCGAGACACTGTGAAACCTAATATCATAGAAATAGCAAAAGAAACCCAACAAACAGCATCACATGTAGTTCACCTTTAACACAGTGCTATTCGTCTATTATTTTTCTTTTTCGACGCAGTTAATATTCCTTAATGTAAGGCCGACCGAACAAACAATAACAAGCTGAGTGTTTCAAATGTTGCATGCGATGCTGCAGATTCACTTCATTTAAAAGGAAAAATAGTCAAATAAGTATGTTATCATTTAAATAAACTATAATTTTTTTTTTTTTTTTTATGAAAAATAATGCATACAGATACTTTGTTCAAAAAGACCAATATGTGGGGAAATTACACCACAGTCGCCACACTGATATTGTTGCACCTCAATTTTGATACGGCCACTGAGTAAACGCCTCAGAATGTTAGCTAACATCTCGAAGCGCTCTCGGCGTGCAGGTGTCGTATACACCATACAAATTTTCCCACCGCAACTTCCGGTTCTGTCGCAGGATTTTTTTTTCTGCAAGGGAAAGTTAAACAATCGCCAAAACGCTGTTTAGCAATGTACATTTACTCACTAGAGTGGCTGGTTTTATCCGATGTAAAAGAAGCAACGCTATCGGAAACAAGTACAAAATTGCAAGGTGTTCACTAATTTGCATATATATGAGTGTGATGGTGTATGTGATTAGTATTAACCCTATATCTCTTACAATTTAGTGTGTCATTTTTTTTAATCTTGTTTAAGTATTAAGTGTAGTGCTTTCTTTTCTTTTTTTGCAGAAATGCAAGTGCAGAGTCTTTGAAAAGGAGCTTTGTTTAACTTTAATATCTGTTTAACTTAAATTAGCATAATCAATTCTACTCTTGCTGTCTCTGACTATTTGAATGGGAATTAATTGAGAGTTAAAAGCTTACTACCTGAACGATGTAGTGGGCCAAGGTCATACAGTGGGGTTTTTGTTATTTTGTTGGAGTTTATTTAATTTCTGTTTTGAAGAAGAAATTGTGTTGCTTTTGCTGTGAATATTGTATGCTGTGTTCAAATTTGAATGGGTTTAATTCTTTCTTTCATGTGTTTGCTGTTGTGTTAAAATATGCAATAATTTATTTATTTCACTTATGTCCTCAGTGTGTTATACTTGGGGTTTTCTTTAAGTTTAAAAGCTGAGTTAACTGTGGCCCTCTTGTGCAGCCTGGTGTTTACAGCCTCAATTTCTATTAGAATTGAATCTCTCACTAGACATAATTGTAATAATGTCTAAAACTTCCAGAAGCCTTCAGGGTCTATGAGTTCTGTTTTAACTGAATTTTAACAATAAATACCCAATTATTTTTTTTATATATCTGCCTCCTTTTTGTTTTGTATACTTCTTGTCAGTCACTGATGTTCTACAAAGACAATTGCCTGTGCGGGAGATAAAGGTCCCTCACCTCTCTTGAGGGTGGCATAGTCAAAACCTTAAATTCTTAATTTACCTTTTTGTTTATTAATAATCAAATTTTAGTACCAAGCTACAATTGTGGCAAAATATATAATTAACAGCACAGACAATGTTTTCATGTTGAAAAATTACATTTTATTGACAAAAATATAAAGTAATTACAAGCTTAATATTGTCTAAATGGATTAATAAAAAACATGTTTCATTAGATTGTTGGGCCAAGTGGTCACCCTGTCAGCATGTGGTGCTAAAATAAAAGCTTTCCCTGAATTAGGGCTGCACAACTCCATCTTGGATGGACGCAATGTCTTGAGGTTTTCAGAGAGACCTATAAAACCTGCCTAGCTGTAGCCCTCCAGTGCAGCCCTGCCCTAATATCAAGAAATAGTCACATTTACAATAGAACATGTATAGGAAATCAAGTATGCCCTGTCCAAAAATATACAGGACTTTGACCTTTGACCTCAGCAAATGTTTGACAGCTTATATCTCCTTACAGACTGCAAATACTCATATTTACAATTGAAAATGTATAGGAAACCAAGACCTTTCCAAACATGTCTTGGTTTTGGACCTTTGACCTCTTGTTCATGGTCAAACTGGACAATACACTGTTTTGACAGTATACAGTGGCTCCCCCAGGACTTTTCCACATTTTATTGTTTTACAACATGGAATCAAAATGGATTTAATTAGGAGTTTTTGCCACTGATCAACACAAAAAAAGTCCATAATGTCATAGTAAAAAATAAAATCTACAAATTGTTCTAAATTAATTACAAATACAAAACAGAAAATAATTAATTACATAAGTATTCACCCCCTTTGCTATGACGCACGTAAATAAGCTCTGGTGCAACCAATTGTCTTTAGAAGTCACATAATTAGTTGAATGGAGTCCACCTGTGTGCAATTAAGGTGTTTCACATTATTTCAGGTTAAATATACCTGTCTCTGGGAGGTCCCACAGTTGGTTATTACATTTCCTAACAAAAACTACATCATGAAGACGAAGGAACATTCAAAACAAACCTGGAATAAGGTTCTTCAAAAGCACCAATCAGGGATAGGATATAAGAACATTTCCAAGGCATTGAATATCCCCCCGAGCACAGTAAAGTCCATTATTAAAAAATGGAGAGAATATGGCACAACTGTGAATCTGTCTAGAACAGGCCATTGTTGAAAAAAACTCACATCAAATCTTGGCTAGAGTTTGCCAGAAGGCATGTGGGAGACTCTGAGACTAAGTGGAAGAAGATTCTATGGTCTGATAAAACCAAAATAGAGCCTTTTGGCCTCAATGCTAAGCGCTATATTTGGCGCAAGCCTAACACCGCACATCATCCTGAGAACACTATCCCTACTGTGAAGCATGGTGGTGGCAGCATCATGATATAGGGATGATTCTCTGTGTGAGGGCCTGGAAAGCTTGTGAAGATAGATGGGAAAATGGATGCAGCAAAGTACAGAGAAGTCCTGGAGGAAAACCTGCTGAAGTCTTTAAGAGACCTGGGACTTAGGAGAAGAGTTATCTTCTAGCAGGACTATAACCTCAAACATACAGCTAAAGCCACACTGGAGTGGCTTAAAAACAAAAAGGTCAATGTCCTGGAGTGGTTCAGTCAAAGCCTGAACCTCAATCCAATTGAGAATAAGTGGAAAGAGTTGAAAATTGTTGTTCACCCAAGGTCCCCATCCAACTTGGCGTAGCTTGAGCAAAAATTGCAGTGTCCAGATGTGCAAAGCTGGCAGAAACTTATCCAAATAAACTCATGGCTGTAATTGCTGCCAAAGGTGCCTCTACCAAATATTGACTCAAGGAGGTGAATAGTTATGCAATCAATTATTTTCTGTTTTATATTTGTAATTAATTTAGAACAATCTGTAGATTTTATTTTTCACTTTGACATTATGGACTTTTGTGTTGATCAGTGGCAAAAACTCCTAATTAAATCCATTTTGATTCCATGTTGTAACACAATAAAATGTGGAAAAGTCCAAGGGGGGGGTGAATACTTTTTAGAGCCACTGTATATCTCCTTACAGAGTGAAGTAAGAGTTTACTATAGAGCACGTATATGAAATCAACTAAGACCTTAGCATAAGTATCTCTCCTAGAGGGACAGACTGTGTTTTAAAGCTTAAAACATTATTTAATGCAGAATAGAGACTATGTAAGGTGTTTACACCGTCACATCAACTTCTACCACACAAAGTTACACATTTCAGCAACGTATACAAGGGCACTATACAACGCAGATGAAGATTCACCTTAAACTTCCATTCTAGTTACGGTTGTTCAGGGAAGGGTTGCATTTTCTTGTTTACAAAGCATTTTTTTAAACGCATCCCCATCATGTCCTGCTTCCAAATAGGTATGGTGCCTTTGATGTAACAAAGGGCTGTCGCAGTTGCTGCAGCAAATAAGCCACAGTCACTTCTGCCAACTTGTCGCTGCATTTTAACCCATGTGACTGTCACTGGTCCTGGGTGGTTGGCCATTTTAACAATGTACTTTAAGAAGCATGCACCTGTAGAAAAGAAACAACATTTTATTTTTTTTTTTTTTAAAGAAATTAGTTGCATTCATAATGTGTAGGGAGAGCTGATAACAAATCACACATTTATTAATAATTGCTTTCCATTAAAATTACACTCTTTAAACTACAATGTGGTGATACAGAACAATCCACCTGTTAAAGTAATTAACTAGTTAGTTTGTCAGTGTGCTGTCGCGTAAATCTCTGAGTGAAAAGAAAGACTCGTTCAGAACAAATATCCTTAGTTGAGTTGTTTTTAAAAATACAAAAACAACTCAACTAATGAGGATTGCTCTCAAGAGTCTTTCTTTTCACCTGGAGAATTAAACAGCAGCACAGACTGACTAACTAGTTAATTACTCTAACAGGGGCATTGTTCTGTATCACCAGATATGCTACAATGCTCACAAATTAATTTATAATTAACTCCCTCTGACATGTTAAGGGTGTAAAACACATTGACCACTCCTAGTTGGCACCCAATGTTTGATGTGCAGACCCAGTGCTGGTTTCTGACATTTATTATTTGGATAAAGGGTCTTTCAGGAATTCCCACTGCAACACCAGTAATACTGGTAAGAAAACACCCTACTGGCTGGAGCCCATCAACCTCAGCAAAGTCCTGGCGGAGAAGTGCTTGAACTTGATCTGTGTTGATCTGTAACCTGTGTATAAATAAATACATAATTATAATATTATAATACTTAACTTAAAAAGATCAAAACAGCCAGTGAACAAAATTCAATTTATTTATTTGAGACAAATGGGCAGGTAACATAATGTGCATTATGAAATATGTTTTAACATTCTTTAGCAGGATACTGTAGATATATAATTTGATACCTATTTTTATCGTGGCACTAGCATTGATTTCTTCACTTATCAACATATGTCTTTTCCTTCAATTAATTCATACACAGCTCATAATTTATATAAAAGATGTACAACTCAAACTGTAATTGGAGCTTTGACTATCAGACTGTATTCCTTGTCTGACTTGCACATACCTGTTCCAAGAATGTCTAAAACCTCTCTTGGTAGCTCTTTTAAAGGATGCAGTTAATTGCACGTTTGACCAGATACTGTTGTATTCTTGCCCTCAATTCTAAGACTATCTGAAGAAAGCTGTACCACCCTGACTGTCTCATCTTCCCTGTGCAGTGTTGCACAATAATCATGACCATGTTGTCTAAACAGGTCAGAGGAAGAGTTGTCTGTTGTCTGTCACTGAAATGAAAAAAAAACTTCTAACGACTATTTTTTTTCTTTAATAAATGTGGTGAACAAAAAACACTGGTGTATATTTTAATTAAAAGTTTGATATTAGCTATTAATTAAATGTGCTATCTCCATTAGCCTAATTTAATACTTTTCAAACACTAATCTAATACTTTTCTAACACTCATCTATCTATCCAAATCCATCTGCAGTAAACAATGCACTTTCTTGTCTCTCTCTCTTGTCTATCTCCCACCTTCTGAGAACTTTGCTCGAGCACCTTCACTTGACTTTGCAGTTTCGCTAGTTTTCGAATCTTAAGCGAGCATGAAGAATGACAGTCTTGATTACTTTTTTCGCCTTTATTTAACTAAATTTCTTAAATGTTGTTAACCACAAATACATATATGTGCGTGTGATATACAATATGTATAAATTGTAATTTATGTACACTGCAGTTCAATCTCCTCTAAAAAAACGTATTATATATATATATATATATATATATTATATATATATATATATATAGAGAGAGAGAGAGAGAGAGAGCCTGAGAGAAAATCTTTGTTTGGTGTGCAAGGTAATCAAACATGCAATCTTCAGGTGTGAAAAAGTTATTGCTCCCCTGTGACAAGGTGCCCGCCCCTGTGTATATTATCTGTTATGTTGAGTGTGGTGTGTTAAATGTTGGTGTATAGTCATTGGTACATGGGCTATAAACGGGTCTGTGTAACACAAGTGTTTAAAATGTATATTTGTACTTAGGCACAAAGATTGCACAGCACTTTATGTGCAAGTAAAATGTATGTGAGCACGGGGAATTGCACTTTATTAATTCACATGCAGTTGTACTGAGACTCCAATGAATGATTGATTAGCAGTCGAGTCTCGGTACAGCTGCATAAAAGCAGCATGTTTTCACATACTCGGGGTTGTGTGTTCAGTGAGTGGAGAACGGGATTGGAGACGGAGGTAATAGTGATAAATTGTAAGAATAATAGTTAATATCTCTACTCACCCTGTTTTGTGTAGTGTTAGTCCGTTTTTGTTTGTCTATTTATTTTGGCAAATGTGCTGTTTCCTGTTTTTGTTTGTTACAACCTTTTTATTTTCTGTTCTGTTTATTTATTAAATGCTGAGCGAAACTCCACCTCTCTTTGTTTATTTTCCTGTTTCTGGTCATCCTACAAGTGAGGGAGAGCCGCACCAGTCCCCTGCAAGTGAAGGAGAGCCGCACCAGTCCCCTGTCATAAGGGTAGACTACACGTCACTCCTACCTCCGCCGCCTGGAGACTACACGCCGCTCCCACCTCCACCGCCAGGAGACTACACGTCTTCGCCACCTCCACCGGCAGGCGCAGAGCAGCAGGAGCTGCCTCGGCCTCCGCCACTTCCACCGGCAGGAGCAGAGCAGCAGGAGCTGCCTCTGCCTCCGCCACCTTCACCGGCAGGAGACTACACACCTCCGCCACCTCCATCGGCAGGAGCAGAGCAGCAGGAGCTGCCTCTGCCTCCGCCACCTCCACGCCAGGAGCAGAGCAGCAGGAGCTGCCTCTGCCTCCTCCACCAGCAGAGGGTGAATACCTGCTGGGTTCCCGTCCACCAGCCGAGGATGAATACCTGCTGGTATCACTTCCCCCACCATCACGAAGAGAGGAGATGGAGCTGCCTCTGCCTCCATCATCAGGGGGAGGACAAGGACTAGATGCTGGCTGTCCTCAGCAGCCCTTGCATAGGCTGCTGAGGGAAGCACGGGGAAGAAGAGGGCCAACACCCACACCCCAGCTTGTCCTGACTCCTTGCCTCGCTTCGCCCAAGGATGCCTGCCTCGCTTCGCCCAAGGATGCCTGCCACGCTTCGCCCAAGGATGCCTGCCTGGCATCGTCCAAGGATGCATGTTGCGCCGCATCGCCTGTGGTTGCCCGCCGCTCAGCATCTCCTGGGGTTGCCCGCCGCTCAGCATCGCCTGGGGTTGCTGGAACTGCTTCGCCTGGGGGTGCCAGCTGCTCGGCATCGCCTGGGGCTGCCTGTTGCTCCACATCGCAGCAGGAAGTACTGTGGTCGGAGCCCCACCAAGGGGAGTTGCCGGCTACGAAGAATGGGGGAGGTCAGGAGACCACCCCCCAAGCAGCCTTTCCGCTGCCAGGACTACCCCAGCTGGAGGATCCAGACTGGGGACTATTAATGTCTCTGCTGACGGCATTTTCACTGCCAGCTGGAAGTGGCAGGAGTATTCCACCTCGCTGTCAGCATTGCTGCTGACAGCCTTACAAGCTGTGGGCCCCTTGAAGCCTCCTGCCCTGGCCCAGGACTTTGTGCTGGACTTTTGGGCTTTTAAGGGGGGAGGTGGCCATTGAGGCCATGTGTGCTTTGCACAGGGGGGGTATATGTGACAAAGTGCCCGCCCCTGTGTGTATTTTCTGTTATATGTTGCATGTGGTGTGTTAAATGTTGGTGTATAGTCATTAGTACACGGGATATAAACGGGTTAGTGTAACACAAGTGTTTAAAATGTATATTTGTATTTAGTTGCATAAAAGCAGCATGTTTTCACATACTCGGGGTTGTGTGTTCAGTGAGCAGAAAACAAGATTGGAGACGGAGGTAATAGTGATAAATTGTAAGAATAATAGTTAATATCTCTGCTCACCCTGTTTTGTGTGTGTTAGTCCGTTTTTGTTTGTCTATTTATTTTGGTTGTTTTTGTTTGTTACAACCTTTTTATTTTCTGTTCTGTTTATTTATTAAATGCTGAGCGAAAGCATTCGCTCAGCTCCACCAAACTCTACCTCTCTCTTTGTTTATTTTCCTGTTTCTGGTCGGATGTCATCCACTCTGGCCATCTTTATGACACCCCCCTAGTTAACTCAACCCAATCAATGGGATAGTTAGGGTCAGCTGTTTGACTACTTTGGTTAACAATCAGGCCTGATTTGGGCCAGCCCTGCCCAATATAAATCTGTCTTAACTTTGGCCCTTACCATCAAAGTGAAGGGGGTTCACTCTAGAAGTTCACACAGGTTCTAGAGGCACATCATGCCATGATCAAAAGAAATTCCAGAGGACCTCTGTAAAAAAAGTTGCTGATGCCTATCAGTCTGAAAAGGGTTACAAAGCCATTTCTAAGCCTCTGAGGCTCTACCAAACCACAGTCAGAGCCATATTGTCCAAATGGAGAAAGTTTGGGACAGTAGTGAATCTTCCCAGGAGTTGACGTCCTGCCAAAATCTCTCCAACAACAAGGTGTAAAATCGTCCAGGAAGTCACAAAGAACCCTAGAACAACATCCAGGGATCTGCAGGCCTCTCTTGCCTCGCTAAGGTCAGTGTTCATGACTCCACCATTAGAAAGAGACTGGACAAAAATGGGATTCATGGCATAGCAAGGTGGAAAGCACTGCTCACTAAGAACATCATGAATGCTCATCTCAAGTTTGCCAAAAAGCACCTGGATGATCCTCAAGAGTTCTGGAACAATGTTCTATGGACAGATGAGTGAAAAGTGGAACGTTTTGGCCAACATGGGCCACGTTATGTCTGGCAAAAACCAAACACTGCATTCCGCAGTAAGAACCTCATACCAACGGTCAAGCATGGTGGTGGTAGTGTCATAATTTGGGATGCTTTGCTGCATCAGGATTTGGATGACTTGCCATCATTTAAGGAACCATGAATTATGCTCTGTATCAGAGAATTCTGCAAGAGAATGTCAGGCCATCCGTCCATGAGCCGAAGCTGAAGCACAGCAAGACAGTGACCTCCAAAACACAGAAGCAAGTCTACATCAGAATGGTTGAAGAACAAAAAATTTTAAGTTTTGGAATGGCCTTGTCAAAGTCCAGACCTAAACTCCATTGAGATGTTGTGGCAGGACCTGAAACGAGCAGTTTATGCTCAAAAACTCACAAATGGAAGCAGTTCTGCAGGAAAGAGTTAGACCAGAATTCCTCCACGATGCTGTGAGATACTGATCAGTAACTACAGGAATCGTTTGGTTGCAGTTATTGCTGCTAAAGGTGGCGTAACGAGTTATTGAGTCTGAGGGGGCGATTACTTTTTCACACGGGGGCATTGGGTGTTGCATAACTTTCTTTAATAAATAAATTAAATAAGTATCAAAATGTTATGTTATTTGTTCACTCAGAGTCCCTTTTTATCTAATATTAGATTTTGGTTGAAGATCTGATAACCTTCAATGTCAAAAATATGCAAAAATGCAGAAAATCAGACAGGGGGCAAATACTTTTTCATGGCACTGTATATATATATATATATATATATATATATATTATATATATATATATATATATATATATATATATAGGATATATATACGCACACACACATATATATAAATTTTTAACCTCTTGCAACTTGGCTTGTTGTGACAACATTGTGTGTTAGCTCGGAAAATATATACACATTTACATTTACAGTTCAACTTTTACACCAAAAAGACCCCCCCCCCCCCCCCAAAAAAAAGCTTGGATTTTTTAGTATGCTACAATCGGAGCTTTCTGCTCTTTTGATATCAAATCCTTTGACGGAACTGGAAGTTGGGATGGGACAACTTGGGTGGGAAAATTTGTATACGACACAGGTTGTTCAATAGAAAGCGTAACTTAACGCACCCCAGGTCAGCTTGTTCAAGGAATTATGGATAAATGTAGGATAAATATTTAGTTTTGCTACTCTTATAATGGTTCCTAATTAAAAATCTGAGATGTGTTGTAAAACCCACCTTTGTAATTTGCTGCATCTTTTGTGAACATTCTCTTAATGTTGAAACAAATGTTGTAAACTCAAATAAAATGCTTACTGTTCACGCACAAACATTGTTCATCTGGTAATTTAAAGGCAAATGTAAAAAGAGGTACAAATGTTTAAATTTGCTAACAGTATATTGGAATTGGTACAGTATGCTATTTTTGAAGGGGACTTGAATATATTGTAAAATTGGAAAGCAGCGCTACAAAACAATTAATTTAGTTCTTTTAGTATTTTTTTGTGTTTGTTTTAGTTTCACACAAAGTAGATCAATAACATTTGGTCAAGTGAGGTACTGCCAATGAATTATGTTGCTTGCAAAATGTAACATTTGTCTAATGGTACATATAAGCTTGAAATTGCTTGGTATCATTCAGTATCACTGTAAACAGGGCAGTAGTAAAATATTAATATTTCAAATGCACGTTATTTTTTATTGTTTTGTGATTTGAAATATATATATTACTTTGCTATTATTATCTACTAAGTGAGTGACTTTTGCAGGACTAAATGTCCACTAAAATAGAGAACCCTCTTTAGTGCGTGTTTGACAGCTAGAATCCTTGACAACTAGCCACTGATTTCTGTCAATTATTGTGTCCACAAGGGGGATCACAGAGCTTACATAATGTTCCATTCCACCACCAGTATTTTGTTTAGAAAACCACCATTAAAATTGGATAGAATTCGAGTTTTACCTCTTTAACCTCTCCCATATTCATTACAAGTGTAACCTGGCTGTATGTACAGCCAACAAATTATAAACACTGGATATAAACAAAAGAACTAGCAAGCATGAAAAACATTCTAGAAAGTGCATGAAATCATTGGAATTGCATAAATTGCCTAACAAAGAAACAAAACAATTATGTAATGGAGTTAAGTTAGTAAAGGAGAACATCAACAGAATTGATTGAGTTTTGAGAATGCACTTAGTGTAGCTTAATGTGCTGAAAGAATCTATGAAACCTTGCACTTTTCTCTGAGTTCATAGATCTTAATGCTTATAATTCTTCACAGATTTTCATTTAGGTTTAATCAAATTGAACCAGCTATGCACTGGTCTTAACCATATCACTGCCTTCCAACAAATGCCTTTCCATTTGCCACCGGTGCTGAATTGAAGGCAATTTGAAATCAGACCTATCGGCATCCATCGGGAGCATCCACAATTAAACCTTTTGTAAATTCTTCTGAAACCCCCCAGTCAAAGTTTGGGCCTGGAAGAAATGGATCTTTTCAAATTACTTTTATGGAGGAAGCAACCTAATTAGAATCGAATAAAAATAACTTCAGTGGTGAGTTAAAAACCTCAGACTGTATAAAAACATGTACTATACATGCAGTACAGTATAAACCATCTTTGTGTAATTGGATTGGATTGTAGATCGCAAATACAAATGGCAGTCAGTTGGAAACATAGCATTCACAGGGGGGATATGAAGGCTGAGTGTTAGAAGATAGACAGGACAGACATAACTCTCACTACTCGGAGGACCTACAGGAGCTTCCTCGCTCGGTGTGCGAAACAGATACCCATGACAGTGCAGAGGTTTCCATGTGATTGGAAAAGAAAACATATAGGATGGGAAAAGTCCCTTCTGTTCGGAGGACCACATTCTAGTGGCCTGGGCAGACTTGGCTTCCCAAGGGGTGGAAAGGTCTAGGACCAGGAAACAGAAAGAGTTAGACAGGGCCTTTGTGAGCCCCGAAGGGACCTGTGAATACAAAGACAGTTAGAGGCCAGAGCTGTGAGAGTTGATCTTGGCTAGTAGAGACAGGATTAGGATAGAGCCTATGTAGAGGCAAATCACGTGAGCTGTGAAGGTATAGGTGTGGTCGGGGGTCCCCTCTGGCTTCCCGTGAGAGCCTCTGCCATATTTGCATATGGGCGGTGAGGCCAGAACCCTTGGCAGGGGAAGTGAGCTTCACTGACCCCCCCAAAGATAGCACCCCCGGCTTCCGTAAATCTCACCGTGAAGAAAGACTGCTTGCTGCACACATAGAATAAAAGTTAGAATGATAACATAAAAAGTTAGTAAAATGACTATGGATTGGAAGCCTTCTGCACTGTGGAAAGGAAAAAAGCCAATTCTTTAAGTTTTAAAATGGGGGAAAACCACTGGTGGACCTGGCAGAGAGGGCACCCCCACTCTGGGCATGCAAACAATTAATTGCTGGGCTACTGCAATGTCTGAGGGAGATGTTCTGATGTAAGTCTCTACTGCTGCTGAAGACTAGCGCCCCATGTTCTTGATAAGGTGCAGGTTTACTCCTGCACTTGCTGAGGTAACTGCTCCTATCCGGAAGGAGTGTGGTGTATAGAATTGAGGGAGTAAGCCTGCCCTTGAGGTGAGTACAGAGAAATGAGAGGTGAACCAGTGTCTCGTGATAATTGTCCTGGATACATCTGTGAACAGCGGTTCTGATGGGAGAGCATAGTTCCTTGTGGCTAGATATTTAGATAGGGATAAAAACGGGCATAATGGAGTGTCAATTTTCTAAACTTGAATAAGCTGCCCTTGCCGAAGCTGATCAGTCTTAGATATTCTGAGATATAGAAGGGAGTGGCTCTCAGTGACTAATGACAAGTCAGAGTGACAAAGGCCTTGTGGCAGAGCAAAGCTCTGCCCTTTTAAATTGGCAGGGATAGGGTTAACTTCCCCTGCCTGCCTGGGTTTATTATGTTCAGGTGGCTGGGGTTGATTAGTTGATTAGGTTGATTAACGATCAATCAGCGCCCAGCCACCTGATATAAAAGGAGGCCTCAGCTTCTCATTTGGGAGAAGGGAGCTGAGGAAGCAGGTTGGTGTTTGTTTTGTGGTTTTTGGAATTTTCTAAATCCAGTGAAGGCATTGCCCAGCCTGGAAACTTTATTTTTGTGAGTTTTGTTTTTGCTTTATTTGTGTTTGAGTATCTGTTATTTTGCCCTTGTGCACTTTATTTTTGTTTATTTATAATAAAATAGTTATTTTTTTGAACTGCAGTCTGTCTCTGGGCCTCTATCCACTCGCCAGCCTGCCACAGGCCTAAAGATGGAAAACTGTTCACTGATGAAACTGTGAACTCAGCGCATTGCATGAAGCTGAAAAAATACTGTAAAGAATAGTGTTTCCATTGTGAGATCGTCAGCTGGGTTGAAGCAGCCGCTTTGCAATGTATTTATCAGTTTGGAGAGAATGTCCAACATTATTGGCTATCTAGTTGGACAGGATAGAGGAGATGAAATGGACTTGAGGTAGTACTGGTACTGGATGCCGGAGATATATGACCAGATTGATGATGGAGTCAGTTTGAGAATGTCTCTGAGATAGACTATGAATGCTAGCAGGATTTCTTGATTGAATGAATTAAACAGGATCCGATTCTGAGTGCAGCAGTTGGAGAAGGCTGCCCATGCTGTTGTATAGGTAGCTCTGGTAGATTGAGCCAGAGCTGCAGCCATGTATTGGTGCGCCAACTGAAGCAGGTTGGATAAAGCTGAATTCATCGGAGTGTCAGACAGCTGAAAGGGGGGACCTGGAGTGGAGAGGGATCTGTTGCTGAAACCAGGCTGTGGAATTTCCAAAGCTGGTGTCAGGAATAAAAATATGGGATTCGGGCGTGCGGGAGACCTTGCATCTGAAACTGAGCACATTGACTTGGCTAGAGTGTTTGGGAAAGGCTGCATCAAAGCAGAATTGAGGTAAGGATAGGAATCATAGGGAAAGAAGCCCTCTCCTGTGCCCCGGAATTATACCTTAAGGCGGACATTTAACCTCTTACGCCCCCTGTTCCGCGAACGGAACATGGTACTGCAATTACACATTATATTTCAAAAATCATCTGTAATATTATTACAAAAGCAAAACAGCAAAACAAAACTGACTCAATATCAAAAACGTTGTTTTCCTACCTAAAACAGCGAAGGAATTTTTCAAATTCGCCATTTCACCACTGAGATATTCCCTTCGCAATGTGTCTAGTACCTCACGGTTCAAAAACAACTCCGATCGACTAGCTGTGCGTTTCGCTGCTCTGGCCTTATATGTATCTGTTTATGGTGATATCTCCCTGATCACGCTGTAGGGGAGGTCACAAACTGTCCAATCGTACCTTGACTTTGTTTGTAGCCTAATCCATTGAAGAGTAATCGATGTGTGTATGTAAACAAGACACATATTTGCAAGCAAGAGCACAGCGTTACACAGATAGGATCAAGGTTTCTTACCGTTTTCTGATCATTTTTTAATTTGTAAAATTTATAAAATTGAACAAAATGGCGAGCAGTGTTCCAAAGCATCCCAAAAGAAGTCGATTCAGTCTTTTTGAAGTTTTGGAGGAGATGGATAATAGTGAACGTGACGGCGAAAATGATCAACTTTCTGGGTTGGAGAGCATTGATTCAGCGTCTGTGAAGCAGCATTTGAAGATGGATTGGAGCCTCTTCAGGATTTGTAAGTGTAATGGATCCACATTACATTTATTATTATTATTATTATTATTATTATTATTATTATTATTATTATTATTATTATGCGTAATTTGCAATATGCATTTTTACTGTAAATGTTATTAGAAAATGCAACCATTTGACTCTCAAGGGGCACATAGAAATAACATTTTTTTAACAATTTTTATTGCCTAGTAAAGAGCAACACCATCTCTCATCTGTGCTGTGCTGCTGTATACGGTCCCTGATCTTTACGATGCAGTACAAGTTGCAAGAAGTAATTATTGTTTCCAGGCCGTCTTTATTATTTTCTCATTGATGTTCATTGATTTAGATTATTGCATGGGAGTGTTTAGCAAACTTTTTTATATTTCCATGATTACAAGGAGTGATGTTACTCACCTAGAGACAGTGTAGGTTTCTTAGCCTTTCAAGATAAGCTGTCTGCCTGCTCCAACAATCACTCACTCGGTTCCTTTGTTTGTCACATGTCAATCAAAGTAAAAATGAATGGAACTGAGGTGTTTTCAATCTGGCAGCCTGATTTAGACCAGCAAAGGTGTCTGCAATCTTATTATTGTAGACATTTAGCAGACACCTTTATCCAATAATTAACATATGTTCACCTGTCAGCAGTGCTTGAATGAGTGTAACCACTTTATTTTGAAAAAAAAAAAAAACATTATTTTGCTTCTTGACATTTACATACTTTCAAGCAAGTGAGTAACAAAAATACAGTCAGGTACTGAAACTTCAGAGCTACAAAAAAATCTCAGTAGCAACATTCTCCTGCACAAACACACAGTTATGTAAGGGCAATGTGCCTGACAGTTGTGGCATATGAACTGAGAATATTTGTCATGCATACTCATCATGGATACATTTTGGGCACCCCAAAGCTCTCCAAAAAGGCCACCTTTTGAATGAAATATTGGACAAAAATAAGTAAAAAAGAGGATTACAAAATCTAATTCATGTGGCAATGTGTAGCATGTGAGGTGCCAGAAGGTAACCTCCCTTTTAGAACTTGCTCAAGAAACTAGTGTATGACTGGCCATAAAGATTTACACAATATTAATTTTTGGAGAGGTTTGGGGACCCTTGGGCCTAGCTTTGTAAAAACTTGTGTAGAATTTGATCCCTTTATTCAATCAGTTTCAAATTTTTATCCAGTATAGTAGACATGTTGGGGAAGCACTGGAAAAAAATAGCTCTTTTCATGTGCTACAAAGTGAAAAAATTACATTAGAATATAAACAAATGAAAAGCATTTCTTGTTTTTTATGTTTTTTTTCTGGATATCTCCTTCCAGTGTGGTACGGAGTAAGACTTATATCAAATCTGAGTCCTAATGGCCAGGGGGTTACCTTGAATTCAAGCCCTGAACCATGCCTGTGCTGTCTATACTTTGGAAGATAATGTGATTTATTTAGGGCCATAGCCCTCCAGGCGGAAATTGCCTGTGGGAGACTGGGGGTTAACAGGTTAAAAAATTTAGTAAAAACATTTAGTACCTGTGCTGGTCCTGTGGGCACAAGGTGAATAGAACATGAATAGAAAGTCAAATAGAACATGTTTTACAAAGAAACAATTCTGGCCCCATCCACTTTCAATCTGACCACCTCCACTTTCAATTTTCCCCGCCCTTGTGTGACCCTGCCTATTTTCAAGTCTGAATTCTGCACACCATTACTCAAGCGTCAGTTTTATCTTTCTATGTAATTGAATGGCTTGCAGGTTCTGGGTTCTCTGCTGAAGCAGATCATTATTCCTTTGGGTACCTGACACCAGTAAATCAGAAACAAACCTAGGTGCCTGAAGCTTTCCTTAACTTTCGTTTCACCTGTCTGTACAGACTTAAAAATGAATTATTTGAAAATTAAATTTTTTGGAAATATATATGAAAGTGTTACTGAACATGTTGTAGGATTTTAAACAATGCATTACTTTCCCTAGCTGTACGTATTCTTGCAATATCGTTTTCAACATAATTGCAATAGCTATAAACATATCCCTGGTCATACATCAATTTTGACTAGTTATGTTCGTTTCACATCAGTTTTACGTCATGTCTTCCTGGCAAAATGTCTTCTGTATTCATAACAGGGCTGGTGGAATCCAACCTGTTCAATCGGAAACATTTAATCGGTTCCAGATTCCTCTGCCTAAGTTCAACATTTTGATTAGTTCATCTGTCCCACCAGTTCGCTCCAAGCAGAGTATAATCACAACATCCGCTTTACAGACCCACTTAGAGCGAAGATGGAAGATGTACAGTGGGGACGTACCTCCAACCTACAAATATTTATGTTTGTACTCAAAATTTGCATACATTGGCCCACAGAACAATTTATAACCCAGCCAATAAAATCTCCTGTCCACCTAAACATTTGTGTAAATTGTAAAGTTTTCATATTAAAGAGCAACTTGCTGTGGATATGGTATATCAATGTAAACTAATAATAATGTAATGAAAACTACCAGTAATGTATTCTTCTTATTTAGAATAACTTTGTATATCATTTCTGTTTCAGTCAATACACCCTATTGACTTTATTATGTTTATAACATCCCCTTGGCCTCAAAGCTGTCTTCTCCTTCAGCTGGTACACCAGATTGTAACCTTTAACCAGTGCCCCTGCAACTCTCAGCCCCTAGTGGATGTAAAAAATACTACATAAAACGAGACAGTTTTTGAAGAGGCCTGTGTTTTCCTTACCCTTGGTTACATTACAGTAAATATGTAAAAGACAGCACAGCTTGCCAAGAAGTATTATTGCTGCAAATAAGATATGTTTCTTCAACACAATCCTCAACTTACTTAGGTAAGACCAAGAAGAAAATGTACCACTTAGCTGAAACTGTAGCCTTTGTGAAAGAACAGATTGCAGTACCCTGACTAACAGAGGTGGAGCTCACATAGCAACCCCCAACACATCTTGTGTGGCAACAGCTAAAATTACTGGAAGGCATCATAACCTGTTATTGTGGTAGGTATTTTTAGATTATGTATGGGGCTTTGAATTTAGAATCTAGTGCAATGTTTAGTGAAATTAGTATTCCCAATTGTGATAAATGCAAAAAAAAAAGTAGTGAAGGAAGGACACACCACTTTGGAACAGGCACTTCATATGAGACAGCAAAAGCAATGTATCATACCACAGCAGATAAATTGGGCACTTCACCCAAATGAGTGTAAAGTAGCTTGGGAAAATATCTGGAATCATCAATACCTCTTCCTCATTCCGTAGAACCGGGGTGGACTGTAGGGAGAGGGTCAACGATATAAGACAGTGGTCAAAGGGCAAACTGGCTTCTCAAGGCCAGACTGCAGCACTGACTGGAGTGGAACCTTCCTCACTCATGTACCGTATGGCAGAGGAAGACTTGGCTTCATCAATTCTCCAGCATAACAGCATTGAGGGTTTCAAGGGACCAGAAGTTGGCATTCCATCTGCAGATATTGTAGTTTTATTTATTATTTGTATTATTATTATTATAGCAGCCCCTTCCTTTAAATTGATGGGGCATAACTTATCCTTTACTGATAAACATTCTGTTAATGTCAGTGTTGTTTTGTTTAACCCTTCATTACCATTTTTATAATACAAGCCATGTGTTGCAGAGCTAGTGTAGGCAAAAGAGCAAAACAAATGTAAGTTATATTAAAATGCTTTTCATTTATAAATATATAATCAGATAGACAATATTTATGTTGTGTTACAATGTGTCACTTCTCTTATTTTGAACTTAAATGGCCAGTAATATTCTTTGTCATTTGATCTGTGTATCCCATTCAGAGAGGGTGGATTTTTATTACATGAGAGGAACTGTTTACTGAACTCTGTTTTTGTCCAGATAAAATAAGATAGTAGTGGTAGGGGTCAACCAAGCTAATATGAGCACAGCTTTTTTCCTCCACCAGGTAACATGGATTTCCCATTGGCACAGTGTTGTTGGCTGAAGTGTAAAGTTGGCTCCAGGGATCAACCAAAGTGAGGCCTCCCTAACTCCTCAGCAGGGTAACCATCTGGAATGGGCTGGATGGGGCACTTCACAGGAGTCATTAGATAAGAACATAAGAAAGTTTACAAACGAGAGGAGGCAATTCGGCCCATCTTGCTCGTTTGGTTGTTAGTAGCATATTGATCCCAGAATCTCATCAAGCAGCTTCTTGAAGGATCCCAGGGTGTCAGCTTCAACAACATTACTGGGGAGTTGATTCCAGACCCTCACAATTCTCTGTGTAAAAAAGTGCCTCCTATTTTCTGTTCTGAATGCCCCTTTGTCTAATCTCCATTTGTGACCCCTGGTCCTTGTTTCTTTTTTCAGGCAGAAAAAGTCCCTTGGGTAGACACTATCAATACCTTTTAGAATTTTGAATGCTTGAATTAGGTCGCCACGTATGTCCCGTCTCCTGTATTTCACTGTCTAGCCCCCGAGACCTCAGGAAGGCTCAACCGTGATGCAATTCAGTGGGATGAGTCGATTCACACTTGGGGAGGGGAATGTATGCTTTGGAGGAGTTGACACAGAATGAATGGATAAAGTTCTGCATTTATCCAGTGATATAGAAAACACAGTGATTTAGTGGGTGAGGGTGTGTGAGCAGAATGACGGTAGTGGTGACGTCAGACCCGGAAGACAGAAACCAAAACAACTAATGGCAGTGAACCTGAGACGCTAAAGCATCCAGTGTTTTATTAAATAATAAACAAAAGATTTAAACCACACAACTGAAAATAAAGGGTGCGTTGGCCAAACAGACAAACAAAATGCAAAACGGACGTGGACGAACCCAAACAAGTACCGTGCTGGTTTTTAGCCAGCACTCTGTAGCAATTGCTTATATTTTTAAATTAAGTCTCCTCTCTCTCACCCGCTCGCCACTTCCCGAACACACAACCATGAGTGTGTGAAAACATGTTGCTTTTATGTACCGAGACTCGATTGCTAATCAATCATTCAACTGGAGTTTCGGTACAACTGCGCGTGAATAAAATGTAATTTCCTGTGCTCACATATTACATTTTACCTGCACGTGAAGTGCTGTGCAATCCTCGTGCCTAAATACTAATATACATTTTAAACACTTGTGCTTGTAACCCATATGTATATCCTGTGTATTTTATACATAAACACCAACACTACATACAACATAAAATATTAATAAACATAAAGGGGTGGGACACTCCGCCACATGGAGGTTTAAAAATCTGTGCTCACTTTTCGTACATGCTGGGGTATGGGGATTATTTGGCAAATGTCCCCTTCTACTGGACAGCGCGATCTTTAGCAGAAATATTTCTCACCTTTGAAGCAGCCATTGTCTTTTTCATTGAGAAGAAATGTGCAGCCATTGATTTTTTATTTATTTATTTATTTTAAAGGACAGCACCTTATCTTTTATTTTTTCAAAAAAGCAACAAATTAATAGAAATAGGTAACAATCAATTAGATATATTAAATGAAAGAAATAATTTGCTGAGGGAATTTACCCAAACGTTGAAGAAGAACCTCAAGAAATAGGGAAACAATGTTAATTGGCAGTACAGTAATACTTGTTTTGTTTTTATGTACAGTACGTGTTAAAAACTAATCCTGTATACAGTATATGAAATTAACAGCATTGACAAATAAACTTCATGAAACTGATACATTTAGTATTTTTTTAATTTTTTTACATTAAGATACGTAAAGAAACCTGCATTTCTGTCTTATACAATACATTTTAAATACTGTGAGTTACTCAGGGATGCATCGTAGTACCGTATTAAACAAAAGCAATGGTGTACGGATTTCATAAATAATTATTAACCTAAAAAGGCTACTCAACAGAATTTCAGCAATATTATCCCTGTTAACTGCAGTAGTGGTGTTACTAGCTATGTTTTCTTCAAACTTTTATGCGTTAAGAAAGCTAAACGTGTTTTACGTTACCTTCATGAAAGGAGTTAAATCCGCGATAGCGCATAAGAAAGTCATATACCAGAGGCAATTTTGACAGCCGAGTCAGATAATTTTCTTTGTGACTTTGTGTCAGCGACAAGAAAGTCGTGTTCTTTTCAACGACCCTTTTCACTGTTAATCATAAACAAAACCAGGTCTTGCTAAATATTACATAAACTGACTTGTATGCACAATATTATTAAAAAAACTATACACCAGACCCCCGTCTTCTTTAGTAGTTCCATCCAAATTCTTCTTGGTCTGTCGAAATTTACGGTACAGGCCTAACAAAAAAGAACCAACCTTCGTTCGCACTAATTTTTTTTAAATACCTTTCAACATGTTACTAGTAAGAAAAATTAAATAGAGGGATATCTTATTCTCCATTAACACACCACATCCTTTCAATCCCGCTGGTCTGGGGAAAATTACGGGACCAGGCCCCATCAAAACAGAATAGAAAATGTGGCCCTAACGAAAGGTACGAAAATCCTTCAATCCCCGACCTATAGGAAAATTTAATAACACCATAACAAACACGGGATTGTTTTTTCCTTGTACTTAGGACCTGTGGTTCATATCATCCAATCCGTACACTAACATTGTTAATTTAAGCGTGTATTTTAGGACAGGACATCATTAACTATACCTACGAATAAAGGTATATTGGCAATATTGCAGTCATTTACTTGAGGCGTATCATCACATCGCATTAGTTCTCATCACGTCCAAGGTTTATCGTCATATACTCCAAGTAGTACAGTTCTAGCGTGTCGTTGACCTGTCCCTAATATGTGGTGCCCTCTGAGGGTATGTTGTACGAGCTCCTCGAGCGTCCGAGAGGAATTTATTCGGGAGACTGACAACATCGAGGCAATAGTCCACACATGTACCCGTATCAGTGTCCCTAACGTGATGTTCCTACGGTGGATACATTATAGTTTCAAAGAATGACTTGGCAATACATGAATTCTTTGCAAAGGACAAGGGAGAGAAATAGTCTTACAAAATAGTAAGAAATTAAACATCCACAAAGCACCTCTACCTGTCATAACTTCAAAACGTAGAACATGTGGGTAAAATCAGTTTGTAAAAAAAAATCATAAAATTGTCAGATTTACATACGACAACACAATTATATTTAAATGTTAGCAAGTCCTGAAAGCAGACCCCATAAATATTTAATAGAATGTCAAATAATTGTGTGTATTTGATCAAAAGGAACAAAAGCAGTTGATTGCTCCATAGACTAGGATCTGACACCAGGGTTCCATACAAATGAAGCAGCCACCTGGGGTATATAACACAGAGTCTCACACAGTTTGCTATTCTGAGTACTTCAAACAACCCACATACCGTACAACTAACTGCAAACCTAGCACTGTTGAATTTCATTCAATATATAGTCCCCTGTGGATTATTTTACATACAATACATATTTCACAGTGCTGCTTAACATTCTTGTTTTTTTTTTTTTTATTGGTATTCATTGCTTCTATACATATTAATGTATTGTGTTCCACCTGGTATCAATTTTTAAAGCAGTTATTTGAATAAATAATACATTAAAATTAGGACTTGATTGAAGAATTAAACATTTTAAAATAAAATTACAAAGTGAACCCCAGTCAGTACTTTAAGTGCAGCACAAAAACCTGAACTAGAGGACACAGTTGGAAAAAGACTTATGGTAGGAGACACTTCTTTATATAGAGTTATGAGGCTAGAGAAATGGTTACCTAGCAATATTGTTGATACTGAATAATTGAGATCCTTTATAATAATCCATTGTGACAGGCTGGCGAGTGGATTGAGGCTTAGAGACAGAGTAAAGGCAAAAATACAGTTCTTTATTAAACAAAATAGTCAAACAAACACAAGGGCCAACAGAATAGAGGTTCAAACAAAAAAATAAGTGAACTTACGAAAGTAAATGGTCAGGTTCCAAGGCTTTAACACCAAACAATAAAATAAACAAAAATGCCTTCTTTCTTCTCAAACACAAAGCAAACTCCCAAACCAAAAGAACACCTTTCCAGAAAAACACACCCTCCAGCCAGGCCCTCTCCCCTGGCTTTTATCCCCTGTGGCTGGAGCCCAATTAACCAATAATTATTCAATTAGAGCTCCAGCCACATTCTCACATGTTTTTCTGTGAGGGAGAAATTTAACCCCCTCCCTGCCAGTTCCAAACATATTCATATAGACGGGGAGTTCCCCGTCACACCCATATTGCAGGTTTTTATGATCAACCAGCCACTAGAAACTGGACAATCACATTTTGATGTTATAATTATACTGTTGGCAATTATTGGGTTAAACTGTCAACTGACCGACACAGTCACATTGGTTCGTGCACTGGTGACCGCTACTGCAGCCCAGCAAGAGCTCACCAGAGTGCAACAGGAAACATCAAGGACTTTCTATTAACTTTTGAGAGAACCGCGAGCCAGGAAGGATGGGCTCGGGTTAAGTGGGCTGAGACCCTCACCCCCTTCCTGGTGGGGGAGTGCTATAAATGTCAACAGATGGGTCATATTGCTAAATTCTGCCCAAGTAATGAAGAACCCATGCAATGTGATATGGGACATCCTCAGTTATTTTCTACTCCTACTTTAGAGAGGGGCTTAAATCTCATCGGCAATGTCATGAAGAAAATTAAAGGGGGCGGCCAACCGAAATAGTGCCAGGGAAAAGAGCCCAGAAAGGGATAGGCACCCAATGTGTAGAGCATAAAATCATAGTCAAGAACGAAGAATGTCCCCCTGAGTTGGCTCCAGACGATGAGTCCGGAGAACCGTATTAAGAGCTTCTTCCGCAATCGGTTTGCTAGGGAGCAAGAGCAGAATGTATCCCTTATAAATGTTCGAGCAAGATTGGTCTCTGTTAACAGGGTGCCAGTAGAGGGCGCCATTGTCAACCCTCAAGAACACTTTAAATTAAAAATGACTTGATGTATAGGGGGACAGTGATAAATGGGAACCCTATCAAACAACTGTTAGTACCCCCATCTTTTCGTTATGACGTATTAAGGTTAGTCCACAGCCATTTATTCGGGGGCTCACTGGTTAGGAATTCAGAAAGCGATAGATACATTTTGTAAGTTTTGTCCTACCTGTCAAAAAAAATCCCAGACCTCATTTACAGGGCTCCCTAAAGCCCATGCCCATCGTTTGAGTGTATAGCGATGATAATAAAAGAGTTAATGCAAGTTTTTTCCAGAGTCGGGATTCCCAAGGAAATCCTTACCGACCAGGGAACCCCCTTTGTGAACCAGTTAATATGGGATTTATGTAGTGTACTCCGTATTAAACCAATTAGGACTGATTTACCATCCCCAGACTGGTGGCCTGGTCAAAAGATTTAACAACACCATGAAGGCCATGCTGCGGAAGGTAATAAGAAAGGATGGGAAGGATTCGAACCTGTTACTACTTGATGTACTACTCGTACCCACCCCAGCTAGTAAACTGTTCAGGCTGTAGGTCCATGAATTATAAAATATGCCAACCCGATAAGCGTAAGCAGGACCAGGTTTATCATATAAATCTATTGAAACCCTGGATAAACCGCGAAGCCCTTGCTGTCCCCAGGGAATGAGTCCCTCTGAACATAGAAAATAAACTCAATCGAGTTTATTGGGTTTTCAGAGGTCAATCAAATCGGTCAATATAGGACCAGAATAGGATACCCAACAAATCATTGAGGTGATTGTCATGCAACAGCCATCCAAACAACATTGTCACACCCCCTGGTATAAGAGTAAGAGTATGTCCATATCGTCTACCAGAATCAAATAAAGTAAATGTTATCAAAGGGGTAGAGACAATTTTAAAGTTAGATCTTATTGAGGAATCTATCAGCCCTTGAAATAGTCCCATTGCAATGGTGGCAAAGCCCAATGGTAGCTGGAAATTCTGTAATGATTTCCAACAGTTAAACGGTGTCCAAATTCGACATATACCCGATGCCCTGGTAGATGAGTTAATTGAACGACTGGAAAAGGCTAAGTTCCTGACTACCCTTGATCTTTCCAAGGGGTATTGGCAGATACCCCTAACCCCAACTGCTAAAGAGAATAAAGCTTTTGCCACGCTTCTAGGTCTGTTCCAGTATAAGGTGTTGCCCTTTGGATTACACAGAGCTCCTGCGTCATTTCAAAAGCTCATGGATAAAATATTGAGACCCCATGCAGAATATGCGTCCACCTATATTGATCACATTGTAGTATTCTCAGAAACTTGGGAAGGACAACTACTACAAGTCAATAAGGTGCTCCAGGCTCTTGGAGAAGCAGGCCTTACTGTGTACCCAAAGAAATGCTGGCTTGGGTTAACAGAAGCTAAATATTTGGGCTATATGGTAGAGGGATGAATAATTAAGCCTTAAATAAGTAAGATTGAGTCCCTAAAGAATTGGCCAATTCCCCAACCTAAAAAACAAGTCAGGACGTGGTGGGCTGTTATCGCTGATTTGTGCCGGAGTTTTCAGCAATAATAGCCCCCTTGTCCAACCTAACAAAAAATCAGCCCCCATTAAGGTAAAATGGTTGGAAAAGTAGTGGAAATCCTGTGTATGGAACCAGTGCTTAGAGTGCCAGATTTCAATAAACGCTTTATCATACAGACAGATTCCTCAGAAGTGGGCATGGGGACTGTCCTCTCCCAGATATTCAACAGTGAAGAACACTCAGTAATGTACCTCAGCAGAAAATTACTGCTTTGTTTGCCCGATATGCTGTAGTAGAAAAAGACTGTTTAGTGGTAAAATGGGCAGTGGACACTCTCAAGTACTATTTTTTGGATTGATAATTCACTCTAGTCACAGACCACTCTCCATTAAAATGGATGAAAGAAAACAAAGAAAAAAACGCAGAAGTGACTAGGTGGTTCTTGACTCTACAACAGAACAAATACACAATAGAACACAGAAGTGTTTCCAAAAATGCAAATGCAGATGGGTTCTCAAGAGTACATTATTGGGGTAAAAAGACCGCTTGATCCGATAGATCTGAGTATACAAGTGTGGGTGTAGAGGCTGGTTGAAAAGGGAGCAGACTCAACCAGAGGGAAATTTAAATAAAGCTGGGAGAGTGCAGCAGGATTGTACAGAGCAGTAGCAGAAGGGGTGAGATTTTAAAATCAGAGAGTGGAGTACAAGCAAACCCAGCGATCAGTGAGTGCAACCTATTATTACAACTGAGCTGTGTGCAAGATTGTGGTGGAAGTTTAAGAGCAATATAGTATACGGACCTGTTGCCAAAGATTCAATTTGTTGTATATTTAGCACTGTGTTAAACTTACCTGTATGGAAGCAACATTCATTCCTCTTGCCTGTATGACCGCAATAATAACCGCAAGGCATTTTTAAAGCCAACAGTAATTATTAATAGTTATAGTAATAACAGCTCACCGTGTTTGTCTCTTTGTTTTGGCTACGAGTGCTGTGTCCTGTGTTTTGTTTGTCTTTCAACCTTTTATTTTCTGTTTGTTCATTTATTAAATGCTGAGTGCAACCAAGCCCTCAGCTTCACCAAACTCCACGCCTCTCTGTTTATTCTGTGTTGGTTCCTGGTTCTTGTCTGACGGCACCCACTACATCCATCTTTGTGACACAGGGTTTTTTTTTGTTTAAAAAAAAATCACACACATACATCTTCTCTTATCCTGTGACTATCTCTGTTCTCTCTTTTAGATAAATAAAACCTGTTTGCATCAAATTACAAGTCAGACATATTTCTTCAATCATACCAATGCAATCCTATTCGAAACAAGATTTTGCTAATTTGTCAGTACTTCTTTATTATTATTTTGCAAGCAGCAGCACAGTCGCAATATTGTTTAGAACCTCTATCCTTTTTTAAACCTCTATCCTCCCGCTATAGCCGACACAATGTTATTGTTACCTTAGCAAAGTGCTTTTATTGGGCGAAAAATTAAATGAAACAAAGGTCTGGAAAATGAAACAAAACAACCTGGAAAACGCTTTTGTGGTGAAGTTGAGAGTGGCAAGTATGAACACGGCAAAATGGCGGATTCACATAGCAAGACTGTTAGTACAGAAGACGGGAATGAAAAGGGGTTTGGAAAGGGATGGAAGTTGGAGCCATGGTGACAAGAAATTAGCGAGAATCACCATACACACAAGTGTTGTGTGGGATTTTTTTGGCCAACCTAGCAATTCATAGGTTAAGTGCAGCATATGCAAAGGAAAGATGAACTATCACCACAGCTTTGCTGCAACATCTAAAAAGGAGGCACCCAACTGTCTCACTGGTAAGTAATATTATTCATGTAAGAAGTCTGTTGATATAATATAATACAATGCTAATAATATAATTATACATTTCGCACGTTATTGAATAAAACAGTCGGCTGCACTCCTGTCATTTTACTACTGAGTAAAAAATATATATTTTAATCTGTTATTGTGTAAATGTTAATACCAAATATTATTCTAATCTAGACTTTTACCAGCATGCCTATTGCTGAATTTGTATTAATCCCCTACAGCACTATTGGTAGAAGATGTAATAAACACTATTTACAATTTTGTTTATTTATTGTTGGGATTTTGTAAACCCATCAGTTGTTACTTCAGATACAAGGATTTGTTTTTCTTTTAAAGCTTGATTCTGGAAACTCAGTGGCTTGTTACCTGTATGGAGTGTTAATTATACTTTTATTGTACGCTATATATATATATATAGATAATATAGGAGTGTTAATTATACTTTTATTGTAACGCTATAGATATATAAGATATATATATATATATATATGCTTTCCAAAAATTTTAAGTCCTCGTTAAAAGCATTTAATTCTGATTTAATAAAACTGTAAAAAAAAAAAAAAAGAATGTTGTCATGTGTTGTTGTCTGAGTGAGACTTCTATTTTAGATAGAGACCATCAACAGAGTAAGACCAAACCAGTACTGGAGATAATGTTAGAGAATATCCTGTACAATCTAGTAGGGGTGCCTTTTATTTTATTTATTGTTTTTTTCTGCATTTTTAAATGAAAAAAATTGAAATTAACAGACTCATCAATGAATCGAAATTATTAATCGTATTTGTGTCGATTATTTAAATTATCGCGCAGCACACCTCTAGAAAGAGCACTGTGTGGATTTGCCTGTGCATGGATTACAAACAGCAGTATTAGTGTACTGGGTTAATCCAGACCTTTTTTTTTCTTTACTTTTGAACTGTGTGCTCAAACTCTGATAAAGGAAACACACAACATGGATTGTGTAATTGTATTATAGTTGTGGTGCCAGCGTGGGTATGCTGGTCCCGCTAGTATCCATTCCCTCTTCCACCGGCAGAGGTCTTCTGCTAACCTGAAAAAAGAAACAGACGGTTCATTTATTTTAAATACAGGACTGTTTAACTATTATTAAACCTCTATGTACCTGATGTCCTTGTGTGGGCCAGACTGGACACATTTCCTCTTGTGTGGAGGGAAGTAAAACCTGGAGAACTTACATGAAACACTTAGAAGTGAACAAAGTAATAGTTACAGCCCAGTCCTGGGTTAGGATGATAAATGCACTTTTAAAACCAGTACTTATTTTGTGGAGTTCACTGTTGAAAGGGTGTGGCAGGAAGAGACTGGACTTATTTTTGTTTTATTCTGCAATAGTGTGGTTCTTGCACTGCAGTATTTTTAGTTGTACAGGGCTTAGCCTCTACAAGGACAGACAGGGATCAAGAAGTCAAGACATTTTGTGTTGTCGTGAAAATAAAACCTTTGTCTCGGTGTTGTCTCATGTGACGGAAAGATGAGTTCTGGTGATAAATCTTCCTCCCGACCTGTGAGGGCGCTAAAGAACGGGAGGAGAAGTATCTGGAAGGGCTGGCCTGACAGTTCGTTTCCGGGTCAGGGAAGTGGGTCAGCCTGGAGGGAAGCGCGACTCTGTTGTAAGACCGTATTGATTTGAGAGATAAACGAGAGGCAGCTGCAAGTAATAAGGCAGCTGCAACCGTTTACCTAGATATCATGCGGGATTACATATAGGGGCCAGGGTAACGCTGATCTTTTCCTTCGTTTGGGTTAACGTTTGGAGAGAGAAGGAGCGAGAGAGGAGCTCTCGTTGTAAAGAGAATTACGTGTTGTGTTTTGTTGTGTTTGTTTGTAATTGTCTGCGTTTTGCACCACCAGACAGTTAACTCACCGGTCCGGAGCTGTCGACCAGGGTCAGCACAATCCGGATCACCACTGCACGGAACCGTCACGAAATACAGTGTCTTCACCCACCACAAGCACGTCTGCACTCACCCAGGACTGGTGACCGTGTGTTCGTTTTTGTTCGGGACTGTGCCTGTGTTTATTGCTATCCCCGTGCTTTACACATTGTTGTGTATAGCCGGGGATTTATTATTTAACGGTCACCAGACCTGGATTATAAATAAAAGCACCTTGTCACTGGAAACTGTTGTCTGCCTGTCACTCCTGCATCGCATCACCGTTATACCTGTTCCCCTCCACTAGCCACTTTGCCACACGTGGTGTCAGAACACGGGACTATGGACCGCAACGCGCTGGCGGAGTTGCTGCAGGCACTGGAGACCAGACGGGATGCAGAGGAGAGACGGAGGGAGGAGCGCTATACGGCGCTCATTGAACGGGTAGGGCTGATCGTTGCTGCAGGAGCGACCCCTACCGGAACATCATTGATGTCGGCCCCGAAGGCACGGGCCATGAAAATGACGGCGGAGGATGATCCGGAGGCATTTTTGGTGGCGTTCGAGCGGCTGGCAACCGCGGCGGGATGGCCTCGGGAGTTCTGGGCAAGCCAGCTAGGACCTTGCCTGATCGGGGAAGCGCAGGCAGCTTACCAAGCCCTGAGCGACCAGTACGCCACTGACTATGACCTAGTCAAGCAGGCTATCCTCCGTCGTCTCAACATCACCGCGGAGACCCACCGGACGCGGTTCCGCGAGTACCGGAGAGCCCCGGAGACACGCCCCAGGGTGGTGGCACAGCGGTTGTGCGACCACATGGTCCATTGGCTGACCCCAGAGAAGAAGACCGCTCAACAAATGGGGGAAGCCATTGTGGTGGAACAATTCTGCCATGTGGTCGGCGCCGAAACTCAGGCGTGGGTACGGCGCCACAACCCTGACACCCTGGAGGAGGCGGTCAAATTGGCCGAAGATTTTGAGGACTCTCTGACGTCAGCCCGGGTCGGGATCCTGTCAGCCCCTGCCCTGCTCAGGAACCAACCTCTCCCTCCCTCTCCTCCAACACCACCACCATCACCCTCGGTCCCGGCACCCAGACCTCCCAGACCGCCGACCCCGTTGGGCCCCCTTGCCTCCCCCCCATGGAGACCGAGGATGGCCCCCAGCTGGGGTAGAGGTGTTGCCCCTGCCCCGTTGCCCTACCAGCAGCGGGACAGATATTTAACCTATGCCCCCTCTGTCCCTCCACTCTGTTTTAGGTGTAACCAGCCAGGACAACCAGCCAGGACAGGGCCAGGTCATGCCCCGCTGCTATGGAGTGTGACGTGGCTGCATGCAACTGGACACCTGGAACGGGTAAGCAGGGGGAAAACGGTTGGGAGGGGCCCTGTCTGATTGACGTGGTTTTAGGGAATGTGAAAACCCACGCGTTAGTGGACACAGGGTGTGAGCAAACCTTGATCAGGACAGCTCTCTTGGGCGGTATGTCGTGGCGGCCACAAGGTCAGGTGGCCATCTCCTGTATCCATGGAGACACGGCGGCATACCCCACCCTAAAAGTATATTTATCGGTAGGACCGATAAAACGTCACCTTGTAGTCGGGGTGGCGGAAAGGTTGCCGCACCCAGTTATTCTGGGCCGAGACTGGCCAAAATTCAAAGAATTGGTGCAAATAATGGCAGTCTCAGCCACACACGTAAACGTGGCAGAAAAAGGGAAAAAGGAACGGATTGGTGATGTGTTTCCTTTTCATCCTGAAATGTTTTCCCCTCTGTTCCGTCCTAGAAAAACAAATAAGGAGAGACGGACCGCGAAATGGGAGGGAGCGTCTTTGAGACAAGGCTGGGGTCTGGTGGGAGAGTGCTGTAATGGTAACAAACGCCAGTCGAAGGGAGTGGGAACGCAGTGCGACCGAGAGAGCGAGGTTACTGGGCCGACTAGGGCAGAGGTTATTCCAGCCCCTCTCAATATACCGGACCCGTGGTACTCAAGCGCGGACCTAGTGTGGGGCCAAAAGAACGACCCGTCACTGGTGCACGCTTGGGGGCAGGTCCGGTCCATTGAAGGTAAGGATGTTGATGGCGCTGGGCCGCTAGTATATCCACATTTCAGTATAAAGGGGCAATTACTATATAGGGTAAACCTAGCCGCGGGCACAGGACAGCCTGTAACACAATTATTGGTTCCCCCGTCTTGTCGGACCGAGGTCATGAGGCTGGCGCATGATATCCCTTTTGCGGGGCACCTCGGAGCCGAGAAGACGAGGGAGCGAATATTGGCTCGATTCTATTGGCTCGGTCTTCATACTGATGTGTCGAAATATGTAGCCACATGCCCAGACTGCCAGCGAGTAGCGCCAGGTCGAGTGCGCCCCGCTCCTTTGGTCCCACTGCCGATTATTTCCACTCCTTTTGAGCGCATTGCAATGGACATAGTGGGCCCTTTGCTACCTTCTGACTCTGGGTATACGCATATATTAGTAGTGGTGGATTATGCAACGCGATACCCAGAGGCAGTTCCATTGAGGTCCACTAGTGCAGCTGCAATAGCCACCGAGTTAGCGCAGATTATGGCTAGAGTAGGGATCCCCAAGGAGATTTTGACTGATCACGGAACCAATTTTTTGTCCAATACGTTACAGCAGGTGTACAAAATATTAAAAATACGTCCCATCAGGACGTCCGTTTATCATCCACAATCGGACGGTTTGGTTGAACGTTTTAATCAGACCTTAAAGTCGATGCTGAGGCGATTTGTAACACAGGAGCAGAAACATTGGGCATCGCTTCTTCCCTACCTCCTTTTTGCGGTGAGAGAAGTGCCGCAGAGTTCAACGGGGTTCTCCCCCTTTGAGCTCCTGTACGGCCGGCAGCCTCGCGGCATTCTCGACCTGCTGAGGGAGGGGTGGGAGGAGCACAAAGGCTCGTCTAAAAATGTAGTGAAGTATGTGCTCCTACTACGAGATCGGCTGGATTTGGTCGGTCGTTTGGCCCAAGACAACCTCAGATCGGCTCAGCACCGACAACAGCAGCATTACAACAAAAATGCACGGATTCGAACCTTTCGACCAGGGGACAAGGTAATGCTGCTACTTCCCTCATCTGAATCGAAACTGTGTGCTAAATGGCAGGGGCCGTATGAGGTGATTCGGGCTATAGGGAAAGTAAATTATGAAATTAGACAGCCCGATCGCCGAAATGAACGTGAAATTTATCATGTCAATTTATTAAAGCCCTGGCAGGCAAGGGAGGTCTTATTTATAGCCCCAGGCAATATGGAGGATGATTTAGGTCCCTGTTCAGAGACCCCGAGCACAAGAGCGATTTCTATGGGGGAACAATTGGTTCCGGATCAGCAAAGAGAGCTGCGTAAGCTTATTGAGGAGTTCAGCGATGTTTTTTCTGACGTGCCCGGCAGGACAAACTTAGTTGAATATGACATTATCTCTCCACCAGGTGTCACAGTGCGAGAGAGACCGTACCGGATCCCGGAAAGTCGACGAAGTGGCGTTCGCAAAGAGGTATGGGATATGCTCGAGCTTGGGGTGATTGAGCCTTCCAGGAGCGAGTGGTGCAGTCCGATCGTCATAGTGGCTAAGAAAGACGGCACCAACCGCTTCTGTGTGGATTTCAGAAAGGTGAACGCTATTGCTAAGTTCGATGCATATCCCATGCCTCGGGTCGACGAACTTTTAGACAGACTGGGAAAAGCGAGGTTTATTTCCACTCTGGACCTGACGAAGGGATACTGGCAAATCCCTTTAACCCGCAGCTCCAGAGAGAAAACCGCATTTTCAACACCAGAAGGGCTGTTCCACTTTAAAACCATGCCGTTTGGGCTACATGGTGCGCCCGCTGCCTTTCAGAGACTGATGGACCAGGTTTTACGCCCACATCATGAATATGCAGCAGCGTATATTGATGACGTGGTGATATACAGCTCCACCTGGCGAGAGCATTTGGCTAGGGTTGCAGCCGTTCTTCAGTCTCTAAGGGCAGCCCGGCTGACAGCTAACTTGAGGAAATGTGCGTTTGCCAAAACAGAGACTCAATATTTGGGATTTTTAATGGGGAATGGAAGGGTGAGACCTGTAGTCACCAAAATCCAGGCTTTGGTTGATGCAGCGATCCCCAAAACCAAGACTCAGGTGAGGTCACTACTGGGCTTAGCCGGTTATTACCGCCGCTTCATCCCCGAGTACGCCACAGTGGTTAACCCGTTAGTCGACCTCACCAAAAAGAGTGCTCCAAATTTAATTAAATGGTCAGCTGAGTGTCAGGGAGCGTTTGATACTATTAAGCGTACACTTTGCCAGGCCCCCACTCTTATTACTCCAGATTTCACCAAGAGATTCATCCTCCACACCGACGCATCGGATGTAGGTTTGGGTGCAGTCTTGTCCCAAAAAGTAGCTGGAGTAGAACACCCGATATTATACCTCAGTAAAAAAATGTTACCTCGGGAACGCAACTACTCCGTAGTCGAAAAAGAGTGTTTGGCCATTAAATGGGCTACTCACTCTTTACGATACTACCTGCTGGGACACTCATTCGATCTGGTCACAGACCACGCCCCACTCAAGTGGTTAAGCACAATGAAGGACAGCAATGCCCGGATAACTCGGTGGTATCTGGCATTGCAGCCCTTCATGTACCACATGGTACACCGTGCGGGGAAAGACCACCAAAATGCGGATTATTTTTCCCGGGAGGGGGGAGTAATGGGGAAGGTAGATTTAGCCGAGTGTTCCTTCGGCTCCACTCTGAGCGGTGGGATATGTGACGGAAAGATGAGTTCTGGTGATAAATCTTCCTCCCAACCTGTGAGGGCGCTAAAGAACGGGAGGAGAAGCATCTGGAAGGGCTGGCCTGACAGTTCGTTTCCGGGTCAGGGAAGTGGGTCAGCCTGGATGGAAGCGCGACTCTGTTGTAAGACCGTATTGATTTGAAAGGTAAACGAGAGGCAGCTGCAAGTAATAAGGCAGCTGCAACCGTTTATCTTGATATCATGCGGGATTACATATAGGGGCCAGGGTAACGCTGGTCTTTTCCTTCGTTTGGGTTAACGTTTGGAGAGAGAAGGAGCGAGAGAGGAGCTCTCGTTGTAAAGAGAATTACGTGTTGTGTTTTGTTGTGTTTGTTTGTAATTGTCTGCGTTTTGCACCACCAGACAGTTAACTCACCGGTCCGGAGCTGTCGACCAGGGTCAGCACAATCCGGATCACCACTGCACGGAACCGTCACGAAATACAGTGTCTTCACCCACCACAAGCACGTCTGCACTCACCCAGGACTGGTGACCGTGTGTTCGTTTTTGTTCGGGACTGTGTCTGTATTATTGCTATCCCCGTGCTTTACACATTGTTGTGTATAGCCGGGGATTTATTATTTAACGGTCACCAGACCTGGATTATAAATAAAAGCACCTTGTCACTGGAAACTGTTGTCTGCCTGTCACTCCTGCATCGCATCACCGTTATACCTGTTCCCCTCCACTAGCCACTTTGCCACACAGTATATGACTGTCAAGCCGAATGTTGTGGTTTGTTAGTAAATATATATTTTAAGTAGCTTTTTTTTTTGTTTTTTTTTTGGTTTGTTTGTTTTTTGCAACAGCTTATGAATTTAGCATTGAATTGGAGCTAACTTAAAAAAGTTATTGCATCATCCCAATTTCCAGTGGGTCTGGAATGTTAGTGATGGTAGATGTGGCCAATCTTGTCAGTTGTAACATAAGATGATTTATCCCACTGTGTCAGTGGTGGTTCAAGCAGTCATACAAACATAACCACAGATACCTGACTGATGAGGATTCTTGACCTTGTTGGTGATGTTATTAGGTTCATATGACTAAATCTTTGCTCGCATTCTGCTGTGCTGCTTGGAATTACTTTTGTACAATTAAATACAGTTAGTAATTCCTGGGGGACGCATTGTCCAGCTTCATCCACGTAATCTCTGAAAGCATTGATTACAGAAGTAGATGGCAGTTTAAACCGCTGGCAGAGAGAAGTTATCTCTGATTCTCCATACCCTGGAGGCATTTCAATCTCTGATTCTCCATACCCTGGAGGCATTTCAATCTTTGATTCTCCATACCCTGGAGGCATTTCAATCTCTGATTCTCCATACCCTGGAGGCATTTCAATCTCTGATTGTCTGTACCCTGGAGGAATTTCAATCTCTGATTCTCTGTACCCTAGAGGCATTTCAGCTGGCCAGTAGTGATGGTCAAGAACTTGCACCTTGTCGATCAGAGAAGCATAGCTAGACTGAGCCTGAGAGGCTGAACAACAGTCTTTCAATGACATAGCAATGTGGTCGATGATTTATGTAGCACTGTATCGAGTATGCAGCTTCAATTCTATATCAACACCATTTTCATTTAGAAGTTCCATCAAACCAAAATGATCGGAATAAGGTCTGTCGTTTTGAGCCAAGTAGTATGGAATGCAAAATCGCACACAATGCCTTTAGATGGGATGCAATCATGTTGTCACATGTTTTTTCTGAAGTCTGTTCTTTTGCGATTTGTGCAATTCATTGCACGGTAATGTGAGCTCTTGACTGTTTGTGTTCCATGATTTTCTTTCAGAGAGATTTTAAACGGCTCTGGCTGGTTCCATTGTAAGATACCTGAAACAAATGCCATTCATTTGAAAGTCTCAATCCCTTGGACGTAAAGAGTGAGAAATCTGCAACAGTCGAACACACATTAAAGCCAAGTTTTCCATTTTTGCAGTCTATCCACGGATATGTCTCTTTTTTCCTCTTCCACATTTCCTCTGTCCACACATCAGCACATGGATACAGACCTGCTGCATCAGGCCCAGTGTCACAGGCTGTAGATGTTGAAGCCGCCATTCCCTGCATTCGCATTGATGGACATCAGCTTTCCTGTATTACTGGAGTTAGCTATTTCTTTCTCTTGTGTGGTTTCTTTGTGTGTCTTATTGAAAAACATGGTTAGATTTTTTTGTTTTGCTGCCATTACTGACTAATTTCTATTTTTATTTCACCTGTACATTTCTAAGCTCCAGAGGATGGCAAACAAACGAGACACTAACTGACGATATGTTACGCGAGTCATGGACGTAAAACCTTCTTCCCTAGCTACACTTACTAGTTACACTACTTTGCTGCTTTCAAATACGCAAACACATAAAGTACATAAAGTAAAGGGAGACAAAACAGAACCAGGTAACTACAGACCATTAAGCCTGACTTCTATTACTAATGCAAACTATAATAAGAGACAAAATGGAAAATTACGTGTATGGTAACAGTATCCTGGGAGACAGTCAACATGGTTTTAGGAAAGGGAGATTTTGTCTAAACTAACCTGCTTGATTTTTTTGAGGATGCAACATCGATAATGGATAATTGCAAAGCATATGACATGCTTTACATAGATTTCCAGAAAGCTTTTGACAAAGTCCCGCATAAAAGATTAATTCTCAAACTGAACGCAGTAAGGATTCAAGGAAATGCATGTACATGGATTAGGGAGTGGTTAACATGCAGAAAACAGAAAGTACTGATTAGAGGATAAACCTCAAAATGGAGCGAGGTAACCAATGGAGTATCACATGTTAAAATGTAATGTTAAAACTGTACAATGCATTAGTAAACCTCATCTTGAATATTGTGTTCAGTTCTGGTCACCTCGCTACAAAAAGGATGTTACTGCTCTAGAAAGAGTGCAAAGAGGAGCAACCAGAATTATTTCGGGGTTAAAAGGCATGTCATATGCAGACAGGCTAAAAAAATTTAGTCTGTTCAGTCTTGAACAAAGAAGACTACGCGGCGACCTAATTCAAGTATTTAAAATTCTGAAAGGTATTGACAATATCGAGGCACTTTTTTACACAGAGAGTTTTGAGGGTCTGGAACCAACTCTGCAGTAATGTTGTTGAAGCTGACACCCTGGGATCCTTCAAGAAGCTGCTTGATGAGATTCTGGGATCAATAAGCTACTAACAACCAAACAAGCAAGATGGGCCGAATAGCCTCCTCTCATTTGTAACTTTCTTATGTTCTTATGTTCTTATATCTTTTGGATTATTTTTTTTTCAAATGGAGAAAAATGCTAAACAAATTTCATTATAGAGTAAATGAATTATGATATGAAAACATTTAGAAATCTGAATCATCATATTTGTATATGGGTCTTTATGGGTCTCAGCTCTGCCTTGAATGTCTTAACATGTGCCGGAGTGGCGGTCCACTGTGCTCTGGCAGCACTACATCCCTGGAGGAGCCCAGAGAGTTATTTTTCCTCAGAGGAGACAAGCCTCCGTTATAAACTCCTATTTACTATAACCCTACATGGTACATATGATGTAGTCTGAACCCTGGTTTTAACTGGAGGAGCAATTCATACCTTCCCGCCACCCTGCTGAAGCACTGCTTCTGTGTGTACTCGATTACGAGTGTTGAATAATGGCAATTGCATCATTCGTTTTCACATTCAATTTTAGCCCTTTGCGGTCCATTTATTCAGAGCTTGCCAGGCGCGTCAGGTCCAATTTATTTTCACATGTGCGGTTTATTTTACAGGCACTGTTTAAAATCTTTTTTTTTCAGAGTAAAACAGGTTTAACAGGCACTGAATGGCAAAAGGACATCAGTACTGCATCTCCAGCCAAGCCCCACCCCTTGTTCGTTGTATTTTCACATACCTCTTTATAGACGTGCACACTGATAAATCCTCTCCTGATTACTCGTTTTATCACCAAACTCCTCAATAATGCGATCCGTCATTATTTTATTACTATAACATTTCAAAAAGCTCTGCAAATGTCCATGATATTCTTTGAGCGCTGGATGCAGAAGTAGCTATCTCCTTTCTTTATGTCTGTGTTATCTCTGTGGTGCAAGGACTATCAGTTACGCCCTTTTTTTCGCTTTCATTTGGCTCCTAACGGTCTCACTCGGCCATTGAAAGGTTTTCTCTGCTTTTTCCGGAGAAAAAACGACTAGAGACCTGTGCTTTTCGTCTTTTTGATGATATCGGACTGGGTCTGACATCGGACCACAAAGGGTTAAAGTGACCAAAAAAAAATCTAAAATCCAAGAGAACAGTAGGAACATTTTTTAAATATCTTGACAAAAAGTTAACTACAAAGCCAGCATGTTGTTGACCTGTGTGGATGACAGGAGTTGTAGTTTCCTCTGCATTTCTGCTGATTGGAAACACTTTTCAGCATGTACCAGATAAACTACTATTACTAGTACACTGGATGGCTAGGCCTTTACCTGTCAAAATCACTTGTCTGACACACAGTTTATAAGTTTACTCAAATACTAAGGTTCACACAGTATCTTAAATTTTTCCACACAGGACTTCACACACAAACCTCGGCTTCACACAGACAGGCCAGCCCAAACATTTTAACCTCTTTAAATACCCGCCTGCTAATTACAGACATGTGACACAAATTAAATTAACACAACAATTAAACAAATAATCAATTACAACTGCGTGCAAACACAGCCACAAAACCCACATGTTCACGTTTATTTGACAGGGACAGAAATTAACCCCATCCATGCCAGCCACCACCAACACATATCCCAACACTTTATTTACAGGCAGGCCTCTGCCCTGCCTCATATATCCCCCCTTGTGCGCAACACACCTGGCCAGTCCAAGACCACCTCCCTTCTTCTCTCCTCCTTTGAAACTCAACCACTTCCCTACAAGTCTTTGCACTTCTTGCGGATGGTTTGGAGGGCTGGTCAGTCCACATTATGGGAAGGGACTGAGAACCAGCGACAGGGGACCCAAACTAGGAGGCTGGGGCAACTGAAGCGCAAGCCGGTGACTGGGAGGTTGCAGCAGCCAGCAGAGGTGAGAGCCCTGGAGCTGGTGCAGCGACGTCTGATCCTCCAGGGAGGAATGAAGCAGAAACCAGGGCGTCTGCCAACAGCGCAGTGATGTCTGGGGTTTCAGAGGGAGCCCAGTAGGAGACCAGGCGAACAATTGTGCCTGGTGGAGCATTGACTTGGGATCTCAGTCAAGCGACTTGAGGTCCAGACACAACGACAGGGTGTCTAGAAGCTGAGGCGAGGGACCTGAGCTACCAATGACGGATTGATGCACTGGGGTGGTGGCTGGGGCTGTGGTGGAGGTGGTCTCTTCACCTCCTCCCCCTTGTCAGTGTCCCATAGCTCCTCCTCATGCTCTGCAGATGGTGGAGCTTCTCCCTCTGGGTCTGCACCCAACAGCAGCTGTTGCTCTGACGGCAGCAACTCGTGCTCTGGTGCAGGCAACTTGTTGTGCAGGTCACCTCATTTTTGCTAACAGCAACTTAAGTTCCGACACCGGTGACAGCAACTCTGTTTTTTCCACAGGCTTTGGAGATGGCGGGACTTCCCCCTCTGGCTCTGCACTCAGCATGAGCTCCCATCTCTTAGGCTCTGCACATCAAATTAGCCCCAATCTCTCTGTTTGCTTCACGTTGCAGGCGGTTGGCCTCCTGCTGTGCAGCACTGGCTTCCTACTGTGCAACTTTCAAATGCAACAATGTTTTATATAGCTATTCTACTTCAAATTTTTTTTTTATTACGTGCTGGGTCGATCAGGGTGCTCTTACACTGCTGCCACCATATGTGACAGAGCTACTCTCTGGTCACTCTTGTTTGCCCTTTAAACACAGACCCAGACACAAGAACTGCATGTTTAAAGCACTTCAGTGCACTTTTTTTTTTTTTTTTTACAGAAATAAAAGAAAAACAAAACAAAAACCTAACTCCCATGATGAGTTCTAAACTATCCTTTGTTTTGTTCTAATTAGTACACTGGACAGTTAAGCCATTTATCAGTCAAAAACACAGGCACAAAACCCACATTTCCACCTTTATTTGACAGGGTAAATTAACCCCATCCCTGACAACTACCACCAACACATAACCCAACACTTATGCCACACACTGTAGATATAACCTGTTGCAATCTTAACTTGTTGCATCTTATTTCATATTGTATTTTAGCTGTATTATTTGCAATTACTATAAACTATACTGTATTTAAATATGAATCTTGCATTGTAATCCCGTACTGCCCTGTAACACTTGTAAGTAATAATAATAATAATAATAATAATAATAATAATAATAATAATAATAATAATATGAAAAATGTTGTCAGTATGAATACAATAATAAGAATCTACTGCTGCTGGGAGCTCTTTCTTTTTTTTGGGCCACCTGTCACCACTGACACACGTTCAAATATACATGTATAAGGTTTTATACAGTGTAGTTTTATCACTGTAGCTTCACAGCATGTCTGATCCTTATAGATACTGACTAACAGAGCTCGATTTATGAAATTAATGATATAAAATTTTCACTAAAAGTTATTTTTTACTGTACATTTTTTAAAAAATTTATAACAATCAGGATAGTCCTACTCACTGCGTTTCCACTGACATATTATGTACATAATAATATTATAGATATTATGATAATATAATATAATATATTATTACTAATAATAATTATATGGGACGCAAAAAATACCTGAATCCAAACCCTGCAGTGACAGTCAGGCTCTCGCCGTCCGAATCGGTCAATATTATATATTCTCATTATATTAAGCTGTCCACCGGGTGGAACTTCCATGTACTCTATTAGTCCTTGCAGCAGTGCATTTTAAAATCGGTGAACGTCGTCTTTAAAAATTTTTGGAACAAACAGAAGAAATTGTTTTCATACTTTAAAAATTTTTTGCAAAAGTATGAAAATTTGCACAAACGAAAAAAAAAATACTGAATGAAGAGGTCTTTAAATGCCTCGTACCATATGCTTTTCTTTCCCTATTTGGTCACAAAAGCTTGCCGGTTAATGATTGCTTGGCACAGCTTCAGTTATAGTAGAAAGTCACAAACAGGATTTGCACTGATGAAGTCTCGTAAACATAACGTCTGACTTCCGGACGTTTCCATGCAATGAAGAAAAAGTTTTTGGCATTTTTTTATTGTCTTAAACGTGTAGGCATCACAGTACAGCTATGCAATTTTAATACGTTAAATTTGGTTAAAATATGACTTTTTATGTATCCATGATAGATGGTACTTAAGCTACTGTACAATAAATTGCATCTTATTGCTAAGGGCTGAGCAGAACAATCTCGTCTTAGTTAAAGCAATCAATTATCCGATGACCAGTGAGGCTACTGAAATAACAAATGTACCTTGTAAAGTTTACATTTTTGTTATTTATTGCAAAGGTTTTTTTAAATTTTTCGTTTCCAAAAAATTTTTTAGAAAAATAGTATTTTTTCGAAATCATAAAATTTAACTTTATAAAGCAGTATTTTTTTTTTATTAATCAAATGGCAATAATCTGAAACACTGAATAAATGGTGTCACATAAAAAAAAAAAAAAATACTGAATGAAGAGGTCTTTAAATGCCTCGTACCATATGCTTTTCTTTCCCTATTTGGTCACAAAAGCTTGCCGGTTAATGATTGCTTGGCACAGCTTCAGTTATAGTAGAAAGTCACAAACAGGATTTGCACTGATGAAGTCTCGTAAACATAACGTCTGACTTCCGGACGTTTCCATGCAATGAAGAAAAAGTTTTTGGTCGATTTTAGCTGCGTGGAAATCCGGCCTGTGATTTCAAAAGTCAACTTTACTTACAATGTATACAACATGTAAAGAAGCAGTTTTAGTTTTAGTTTTTCATACAGCACTTAAAAATAATAAATATCTCTGAAAATAAAATATATATATATATATATATATATATATATATATATATATATATATATATATATATATATATATAATTTTGAACTTTTAAAAACAAAGTATAGGAACTATTTTGCACTGGTGGAAGGGCGTTGTAACAAATAAAGTTTTATGTAATGCATCCTTCCACTGAGTCGTGAGTTATTGCTTACATAAACTATTTCTGGAACTGTCCAATATCTACAGTACTAGAAAACACAGGTACCAGTACAGATACATAACAATGCAAAGGTCAAAACAGCCAGTGGCTAAGCAGGGATTTAAGGATCATGGATCCATGTCTCCCAAGCCTTAAACACTTGGTCACCCTGTCATTAACCTGGTTTACATGGGAAATATAAACTGGAACTGATACAACCTTTAATCTTCCTGGGTAAAACTCAATCCCTCATTTTAAAGTTTGAAGAGATTTAATTTTAATCCATGACTGCAGAGATCAATATTAAATGTTTATTTAGTTAGTTCATAACAGCATGAGCTATCCTTCTCCCATTCAGTCAAGTTGTTAAATGTTATAATGTCCTGGGGGACAACCAGTAATGTGACTGAAAAAATCAGCTGTGAACCAAATAGAAGTAAATAAGTAAAATAATATAGTCTCTATACAACAGAAACCAAAAAAAGTCACACAACCTCAATCTGGCAGCATGAGGCTTAACAACATGTCAGTGCAAATATTGCATGAATATGAAGCCAAGATCTAAAATTGGGTCAGAGATAAAGCAAGTAGGTCAATGTGTGTGTATATATATATATATATATATATATATATATATATATATATATATATATATATATATATATATATATATATACACATGGTGTACAATAAAAGTATAATTAACACTCCATACAGGTTAGGAGCTGCTTCAAATGTGGGTATACTCATACTACATAATGGCTGGCACCATAAATGACCATGCTTAGTGGGGGTCATAGGTATTAGGTAATTTCTAACATTTTGGCTTACCCATGCCAGTGTGCAGCTTGTCTGTGAGATATCAAGTTGAAGGGATTGATTTTGCCTGAGGAGTTTACAATATGAACAGTGCATGTAAATGTGTGATAGCACAGATTTACAATAGCAGATATTGTATCCCTCACTGAGTTGCTTAATTAGTATTTTCAAAAAGGGATAAAAAGACCATAATCTAAAATTTGGTTTGTAACTATGTTTTGCCCCTTTTGAAAAGAAACATGCATCGATTATATACTCACAGGTATAGTGATGAAAAAATAAACTTTATTTGGGAGTAACCTTTCCTATCTGAATAGCACTGCATACAAAACCATAAGTTGTTATTTATTTTTTTTAATGCTGAAAATGATTTTCATAATGATATACTATACTTGTATTCAATACATGTGTAATGTAGCAGAGCATTATGATTAACATTAAGAAATAAATTAATCACTTGAATTTAGCCAGAAAACAATTGTTCCAGAACACTACAACATATTATAGGTTTTTTAATTGCATTTTTTAATAATGAGTTTGAGAAATGCACACAATATGCTGTAAGCTTCCATAACATGCACACTAGTCTAGATGCATATCTAGCAAAGCTATTAATAAACACACAAGATAGAAAGTATGCATTCAATTAATTATTATATTATTTACATTATTAAAGAGATCTTAACATGATAAACTCTGGCAGGTTTCTAGCTGTCTTTTGATCTTTTCATTACGACTGCACATCTTGTAAAAACATGGGAAATTGAGGACAACTGAGGTGAAGAAGCTAATAACAAGGATAGGCTAAAGAGTACAAATGTTTTGCATACGTTTTCTCAGCACTGATTCACAGGCTCAAACAACTCGGATATGTGATGAGTCCCTCCACCACCTCCAGAAAGAATACATCTGTATCATGTCGAATTCTAATACAATCAGTCTATTACTTTAGTCTTATACAATCTTAATTTGCTACCCCAAGTGAGAAAGAACACATTAATGGGCTGAGCCAACTAATAAGGTTTGGATATCCTTTTCCTTCACTGTAAACGACAAATTGTATATAAACAGGCTTGATGGAGTTGTTGTTGCTGAACGCCAGACAACGTGGCCTCAGTCCAAAAGCCTTGGAATGAAGCGTGAAAGACAACTGACAGACCCAAAGCTCCAAACAAGAGAAAAAATACAATGATGTACTACAATTTCAATCAGAGCTCTGCAGTTAAGATTTAAGATGGATCACTTCAGGGGTGAAATTCTGCTGGTACTCACTGGTACTCTGTACCGGGTCTTATTTTAATACCAGTACTGGGTACCAGGACTTACAACTGCTTTTCATCCAACGCGCTTGCATTCTGTTCATTCACACGAGCACAATGTGCTTTCATTCAGCACAGTTCATGCTGCGGCATTCTGTTTCCTAATACTGCTTCTCTGTCTCTAAGCTGCTATTGGCCACTATTAAAGTCAGTATAAACACTGCATGTTGATTGGCCGAGCTTTCATTCTGATTATGTTTCATTTTGGCATGTGTCACAAATCCTGCCCATTTTGCTTTGTGTCAGCACTCATTGGTTGATCAAAGAGAGAAGACTTTAGCAGTGAGATGTGAAAACAGTGGCATGGAGTAATTATTATTTTCTTAAGTTTGGAGAAACTATCTGAATAATCGAACAACCATTGCTGCACGTGAATTTGAAGACATAAATCCACGTTAGTGTCCGGCTTATATTACACAGTTGATAAATATTAGAAATAATTATAACAACATGCTTTGTCTTGCATTGATTTATAAAATGGAAGGTGATGTGTGGAACAGTAGGGATTAACATAAAAAACAGGATCGACAAAGTAAAGTGCTGCTGCAGATTGGGCTAGCAAGTCAGAATCGGGATACAGATGCAGGTGTGCTTTTACACTTTCCAAACACTGGCCCAACTTGCAAGGTTTTGTTTTGTTTTTTTGTGATCCTAGTATTTTCTGTTATGAGGACTGTAAATGTGCAATGCCCTCTTTTCTAGTTTATTTAAGTTCAATTTCAGTTTGCAATTGCTTGTAAAGGCATACATAAACCACAGTAATGATATTACTTTATGAACATGTGTAATTTGTCACTGTTATTTTGTAGGAACCACAATGCCAGGAATTAAAAATAAAAAAAAACAAACAAAAAAAAAACACAAAAACCTGATGTCTGCTTTTATACTGTTTCTGCCTTTTCTGGAATAGATCATGGTATAATTCATTACCACAACAGAGAAGCACACTGAATATATTGTAGGATAAGAAATCTGTAAAAAAAAAAAAAAAACATAACAGGAATATATGTTCTAATCCAAGGCTATTATTGTAGCAGGGCCAGGTCCTGTTGTAGGTGAGCACCCAAGGTCTGGAATTACGGGGAGGATTTGAGAGAATACAATGGAGTCATTGTATTTCAGCCTGTATTGCACATTGTTTAACTTAGACTTTTTTGTATAATTTGTTGAAAGCACAATTGTTTTCTTTGTACACATTTTGGATAAAATCCCCCCCCCCCCCCACACACACACACTTTTTTTAGGATATATTCAAACATTTCTTAATACTTCTCATTTAAGGTTTAACTTAAGAGCTATATTACAGTACATGACTGAGTGACACATGCAGAGAGTACAAAGCTTTCAGTGTTTTCAGCTTCTTTGTTTATGATTAATTGGTTATATTTTATCAGTTGTTTTTTAGGGCTTATTTTGTATTCATAAATGTATTGTGTATCAACTGCGCATATGAGTACCTGCACTTTTTTGTTGAGAATTTCACCCCTGGATCACATGTTTAGACTCCTGAAAAGGACTGATGTAACCCTCTTGAAGATGCATGTCTCACTGGTCAACTTTGGTGTTTAGAAGATGGTTTAGTAAAGTTCACATCTAACTAGAAGTAATGTAAGTAATAGCTATAGTATTGTTAAGCACTATTGAATTATTGGGCAGTATTTTGTGTGTTGTGCTCACATTGCAAGTCTAACAACACCTTGGTAAATGATGACCAAGGGATATTCCAGTCCATATAATTCATGTAAAATACCCCAATAGGGGTTTTCAGCCAGGGGTTCACGTACCCCTGGGGGTACTCCTGTGGATGATAGGGGTGGGCGGGCACAGGACGACTCAGAAATGCACAAATAAAAATTAATGTATAAGAAAATAATGATCTAGAATTTTTTTTGGGCGTTATTATTTATTATCTCTAAACCAATGTGCATAAATATTTCATTTTTGTTTAGTGGCACAAAATTTACAGTTTAACTAGTTTCAAAATTATCATCCACCTGTAGGCATGCGTGATTTTGATTGAGCGTGCTTCCACTCTGATATTAGGCATGGCTGCATTTTAATAACAGCAACTGCATGAACAGCAAGTCCATCCAGATTATCCTGTGTATCATTTCTTGAGTCAATGAAGGAAGAAATTGTTAGGTTATTATCATAACTGGTTCCCTGAAATAGAAAGGTAAGCATTCCCAGATATAATGGGATATATCTCTTAGCCTAAATTACCTGAGCACTTATTTCAAAGCAGCTCCTTTAACAGCACCGTAGTTAAGAGACTCATATTTATCTCCTAGGGGCGGAGATGACGTCTGACGCATACAGGGCTCTTAAAGGACCAGCTTTGATATAAGTGCTCAGGTAATTCGGGCTATAAGAGATATATCCCATTTGGTAATGGTTATTTTTCATACTTGAAAGGGAACACAAACAAGTCTACAAAATGTGCAAAATGACAGAAAGTTACACTAACTCCCTTTGGGTCATTTTTGTATTGCTTTAATAAAAAGTGTATCCTTGTTAGATATTCAAGTTTTATCTTCAAGTTATGTTTATGATGCTGTAGACATTTTAAATGGCACACAGTGATGCTGAGGTGGGAAATAAATGGTAACATGATCAACATTTACAGTGCAGACTATTTTTGTTTATTTATAATAACTTTGCCGAATAGAATGCGAATAGGCATGTTTTCCAAAAAGATTCACGTCTGTTGATTCTGTGCATCCAAAGACTTGTAATTAAATGCCACAATGACGCTCCTGTATCAGCTTCCAGTGTGTGACACAAACATCTCACTGTATACCTGCCACCACTCTTCCTTTACCCTATCTTATTGCTCCTGCCTACAAAATACATTAGTACTGTAAGTAATTTAACAGAACTGGTATTCAAGGATTTATCTATACCTATAATCTGCCATATTCAATGTATTCACAGTAGAGTTACAATCCATAGTGGGCTTGTAAACACAGCCAGTGTTGGTAATAACCAAATTGATTAATTTTTACTGTATGTCTGAATTTGATTTTGAAGCAAAAGTCCCTTAATAAAGTAGACTACCTGTGCAGTCATACATCATTATCACATACTTTTTGTTCGTGATTTGAAGTCTTCATTTTACTCTTCAGTTTTGTGATGCAAACATGTTCCTCATTGGCAATAGTACGTTGTTATGTTTGTTTGCAGGTTTGTATCTGTGCAGATCTTTGCTGTCCTTCGCTGACTCTCTCCTTTTGGACTGGCAGTGAAGCGGGACTTGGCTATTGGCTCAAAGAGTTTGATTTTTGACTGAAGAATGTTAAAATGGTGAACACCCCAGCATTTAATTCAGGGATCTACATTAACTATTTTTTCCAGTTGCCCTGAATCCAGGTTGCCCGGAGGGAAATTTAGGTTGCCCAAAATAAATAAATATTGGTATTTTCTTAAAATGTTTTATTTATTTACCAAGCAGACACTCTTATCCAGGTCAACAAACACTGAACATTTCATTGTGATATACATCACTTTCAGTCACAGATATACGTTGCATCAGTTCAGACTTTCATATAGTCTGGCCGACGAGCCCTTTCCCCGGCTCTCCACCATCTGCTACACTTAACCCTCTATGGACAAATGTTACCTCAAAGTAACATATCAGTTTTTGCTCCCTTACACACACAAAAAGCAACATAAAACATAATGCAATTCTCTCTTTTTAATGGAGGAAGCCAAATAAACCAATAGTAGACTTACATTTGGTCATATGACTAGCATTTCCTTTCTTCAACACCTTTTAAAATCAGAATATAGTACATGTGCGACGGCCATTAGACTGCTCTTAAAAATTGCTCTAAAATAACAATTTTTACAGATTTTCTTCAATAAAAAATGGATTCACAATCTTGGGTAAGTTAAGAATGATTTTTCATCACTTTACCTCATTTTCACAAAATATATATTATGATAAATTAATGAAATAGGTATCTTGCCTTAAAGTAACATTGAACCACAATGGAATCTCAATAAGCAACATTGAACCACAATTTTGTCTCAATTTCCAGTTAGTTTTTGCTTACATGTGGTCATATTCTAAAGTAACCAGCCTATTATTACCATTATTATTATGATTATCATCATTATTATTGTAATATCATGAATAAAATATTGTTCTATCATATTGTAATATTATACTGTAATACTGAATATTATATCAAAGCTTTTCAGCATTGCATTATCCTATCATCCATGCTCTGTCATACAGTTCAGTATTACAGTGCTGTTTTATATTTTCTATGTTTAGAAAAATGAATACATTCAAAGTAACCCAAATGGATGAGATGCTCTGTGTAGATGAGCAAATTGTGCCATTTAAAGCCATAGTGCAATGAAGCAGTACAACCCACAAAAGCCCAAACGCTGGGGGTACAAAGTATTTGTACTGTCTGAGAGCAATGGGATTGTGAACAATTTTGACATCTACAAGGGATCCATTTCTCTACTTGATGGGATACCAGATATTGGTGTAAGTGGGAATGTAGCAAGTGCCTCTACAAAAAAAAAAAGATCCACAGTGTGGGGACAGTTAGACAAAATCGTCTGGCTGGATGCACCTTCATAAATGACAAGGAAATGAAGAAGAAAGGAAGGGGAACCTTCCTTTGAAGAGAAAGAGGCAAAACACAATGGTGTGTACCTCAGGGCGGTCAAATGGTTTGACAACCATCCGGTAGCTCTCCTGAGTACCTATGCAGCAGCCAAACCAACTTCCACAGTGGAGAGATGGGACAAGAAGAGAAAGGAAGCTGTTCAAGTGACATGCCCCAGTATTGCTAAATTGTATAACCAGAGCATGCACCGAACCAAGATTAGATCCAAGAAGTGGTACCATAGCATTGTCTTCCACATGATGGATTTCACACTTGTGCAGGCTTGGCTCCTGTACCGGAGATATTGCATTGATTGTGACATCCAAAAGAAACAGCAGCTCGGTTTATTGGAGTTTTAAACTAGGTAGCAAAGCTGAATCAAAATCTACCTAAAGCGGAAGGGAAGACAAATCTGGCTGCAAAAAGGAAGAGAGCCGGTGGGTCCAGTGCACTCACACCTGTCCTTAAGGACAACACAGACCCACTGGCCTGTTTGGGCAGAAAGCAGATTTAGATGTTAATACCCAGGCTGCAAAGGGATCATTAAGGTGCAATGTGTGAAGTATGGTGTTTTCCTGTTTCACTGCTGAGAAGAACTGCTTTGTGGACTTTCAAAAGCAGTGAGTTGGACAGAACACATTTGAGCAGGATTACTGGACAAATGTAGATTTTGTTTGTTTTAAATTTATTTTTAACTCAAGATTTTGCATTATGATTAATTGTTTTTAAATGTGAGTCAAAATGATCGTTTTTTTTTTCCAAGAAGAGAATGTAATATCATGCATGAATAAAACAAAAACTTTGATTTTCAAAAGAATGTGTTTTCTTTTCATTTGTTCTATAGTGGTTCAATGTTGTCTCAAGGTAACAAATCCCAATATACCCCCCAAAATTTTTTGGGGGGGAATTTAAGTTTTTGTAAGGCTAAGTTGGACCATTTTAAGTGCTAAAAACAAATGAAACATTTTTTTCAGCAATGTTTTCACAATGTGGGCAATAGAGGGTTGACCTGGAATTTGCGTTGCTGTTTCTCCTCATGCGAAATTGGCGCATCCCCTTTACCGGCAGCCTGGGCCACAGCAGAGACTGATGATGTCGAGGGGACACAGTCCTCTTGTTGATCGCCGCTTTCCTTTGTATTTTGGAAGGGGTCAATCCAAATTGAAAAAGCCTCTTTTGACAATTTTTTTTTTTTACATATTCGGTTATACTGGGGCGAACCGGACAGTTTATACAGATAACGGTGGGAATGTTGCATTTCCTTTAACGTCGTGCACGTCTAATCGAATCAGATTATCAGATCGTCTAGGTAGGGAGCGAGAGAGGAACAGTAGAAGTCAGTTTAAGTTCTGTTTGTATATTTAGACAGGTTCTGATCGGATAATGAACAAAATTGTGGTTGCCCAGGTTGGGCAACTATTTATATCTGGCTCCATTTTCAAGTTGCCCGAAGCTGAATTTTGGTTGCCCTGGGCAACCGGCCCTGGTTTAATTTGTTTTAATAAAACCTTTATCGTGGAGTCATATTATGAGGGCTAGAAATTAAAGTGAAACCCCAAAACACACCACTTGCCTAGTGACTACCTAACTTCTTTCCCAGAGTTTTTGTAGCCCTCCACCTCTCTACCATATTCATCACTGCCATATAGAACAAAGTTTACAATCATTCCGATACCACGTTCTAAAACATACACTACATGTTCCAGAGTCAAGTACTTGTATGGTATTTAGCCCTCTTGTTAGCCACGTTATTCAGGATACAGTATACCAGGTGTTCCCAAACATTTTACCCTCCTGTCCAGCTGCATAAGGCACTGCAGTCCACTGTTCGGACTTCTTAAGAAAAAATGACAAATTAAAAATGTTTTAAAACCTGGGACACTGTAAATAAGCTTAGACTAAATTGCTATTTTTTTCATTTGAATGTTAATTTTTCTTCATTGGTATTTTGTTATTGCATTTCGTTGTCATATGCTCCCACGGCCCAGAGTTTCGACACAGTTCTCCTATTCGCAAAATCTAGTGAACCGCGTACAACCCAGCAGGTGGTGCTAAAGGACCATTAACATTACTGTAACAGAAATGTAAAACACATAACTACACTTGGCACTATCGACAAAATGAGGAGTTGCCAACATTTTGAATACATTTAAGTGACTGTCCAGTATACTGCAATTTAATATTACTTACTTGCTTAAATTAAATTGGCTCAAAATAAAAGGGTTCTATATTGAACACAGTGGTACTCAACTCTGGCCTTCAAGATGTATTCCAGTCCTGATCTTTATTCCAGCCATGTGCTAAATTAGTTAATTGCCTCTTAGCAGCTTCAGTTAACTATATTAGAACCTGCTTGGTGTAAAAACCTGGAAAGGATTAGCTCTCAAGAGCCAAAGTTGAGTACCACTGCATTAGGGGGATCAATAAAGCAGTGTTTACTATTTGGAATGTTTAATTTTAAAAAAAGAGGCACAGAAACTGATTAAAAATTGCAAATCATGCAGAAAAGGCCACTGTAGTTTGTAATGTTAATGTAGTGAAGGGTTGGCATTCTAATTCTTCCCATAGCTGCCTCTTCCTGCCAGTGTTTACAGTATTGATTAAAACCTTACCCTCAAAGTAAGTTAATTACCAAAGTGATTTATTTGAAATGTACATACTTTCAGGGTGCACAAACCAAATGAGGTGGTTCAAAGCCAGTTTATACTGTCCACCTGTAGTTCTTGTAGTAAAGTATTTTATCAAATTTGATTTACTCTGGTTGTTAAACAGTTGGATCAGTATTGGTCATTAAAAAACAAACAAACAAAAAAAAAAAACTTAATTGTAATATATAATTGCTATAGATAATTTGCATTAAAAATGCATTTACTAACTGCAAAAAACGCTAATCAGCTGAAGTAAGCATTTAGTCCCAGAACAACAGTATTGGATGGGCCAAAACCCTTTACATTAGAGAATGAGTAATTCAAGTTTCAGAGTGAAAGGGAATTTCCAGAGTGTAAAGGTAATAACAGCAGTGTGTCCGTTCTTGGCACCATCACTGTTAAGCCACTGTCCGGATGCATCCATATATCCCTGCTCCTTTATTTCCAAATTCAATTTAAATTACTTACTGTTTTACCATGAATGAGAATCCGATGGAATATGCAAATCATGATACATATCAGCAACACAGAGTTGCATCCGTAGGCTACAACTACAGACAAAATGCAAATCACGTTATGCTCTTAACATGATATTTTCTGATAGGCTAATTCTCACACCATCTAATTAGTACAATTACAGTGGACTAGGTTTGACCATAATTCTATTCGCAGTCGTATTGACAATATCAAATATAATTCTTCGTGGCCAGCAACGACTTCCTTTCACAATTTTCACTACACCGAGTAATAGTAATTGTGACATGATAATTTATCAAACGTGAGTCCTCTGGCTGCCGTTGTCTGTGAGGAGAGTTCATTGGGTCTCTCTGCTAACTGATTGGCTGCGCTGCACAGAGGCACAGTTGCTAGCTGCATTCTGAAAATGGAATCACCCAACAAGAGTTCCCTGATTGAGAGAAACAGCCAAGCTCGGTCGCCCTCTTGTTTTATTTGAGTATTACATTACTGTTCAAATAATAAAAGCATTACTAACTATAAGTACAGCAGTACTTGGGTTTGACAGTGCGGAATTAACTGGATGAAAAACAGCGTGGACGGCAGTGTTTCTTAGTCTTGTGCAAATCGCGTGACTGGCTACATTGGCGCTGCATTCGGGTGTTGCTGCATAATTTTGTAAGACTTGCAATTGCTCCGAGAAGTACCGGGGAGTTATTTATAGGGTTATTTTCATTAACTTTGAATAGAATTCCTTGACCTAAGGAAAGGGCGACTGGAGGACTGTACCCGGCTGCACTGGCTCTTTTCCTGCAGACAGTCATCCTGTCAATCTGTGTAAGTTATAAGTCTGTCATGTTTTTATTAGGTGCAGTTTAAAGTAGTGATTGAGCATATAGCGTGGGTGTTCACAGACGATTTCCGTGGGAAACTACAGGTGCATGTGTATCAACAGCGTATTTTGGCATATGCTCTAGCTTGTTAAGCACAACAGTTTTAATCCAATGCAAACAATATAACAGCTACTAGTAGATTGCCTGTCATTTGTTTAGGGGAAGTGTGCATTGAATTTAATTTTCTAGTGGTGATGGTGTAGTTATGTGGCGGTAATTACTTCACCGATCACCTGTGATAAAGTACATGGCAATATATTCAGGACTGCGCATGTAAACTTCATTGACAATTCTCCTAAGGTCACAGATAGTAGGAGTATATGAACTATGAAGACCTCCAGTCTTGATTGTATACGACCTAGCTGTAAATGGTATCTATATCAAACGCGTGTAGTCATATAAACTGTAAAATATATACGACGCATTCCTTTTAAGCAACTATGATCACAGGAGTTAATTTACGTAAAGCCGTGCCAACCCTTTTCTGTCGGCACATAATAATCATTTTGCAGAATCTTGTGTTTATTTTTATCTGGTGTCTACCACAATTGGAATATTCTACAGTGGAACTGGATTGTTAATTTGCATTTCGTACATGTAACAGATGCGTATTCATATGCAACAGTAGTTATGTATACAGCTGTAACAATACATATTACTATAACAGGTTTGTTAAGATTAAGTTGTATTTATATTGCCGTACATACCAAAATAGAAAGAGGTCAAATACCTGAATTCATTTAAATAAGTTTTAATACAAGTCCACCATTAAAGTCTTGTCCAGGAAGGTACAGTATATTTCTGAATTTGTTGTAGTGACCACACATCCTCCACTTGCTGGTTAACGGTCATGCACACCTGCTACCAATTTATTACAAGGATTACCTTGTTTGCAGTATTAAATACAGCCTGTTAGGAAACATAGTTTACATTTTGAATGCCAAAGTCTATGGACCTAATGTAAATTCATAGTATAATAGATGTTGAAGGAAAAATTCATAATTCACTTGCATGTGGATGTAATGTAATACTAAATACATCAGTAGTTAACTTTTGATAAAAAAGCATTTTTTACCTCATGTTTTCAGGTAATGTTTAAACATGTCATTAAAGGAACCAAACAAAACATAACGATATTTGCTTTTAAACTTAAATGTATAATTCGTAACTACGTTATTACATTTTTCCTTTTTTTCCTGTGCACCCCATATTCATCAGGAAGCACACCTTGTCCGATTTGTGTAGATTCCCATCAGGTTTTCAATCTCATGCCACTCCTTCAACCAAAAAGTCATGCTCTAGTTTCTGCATGCAGCAATAGGAGCTTCTTAATGTGAAGTCATTTTTGTAACTAGTAGAAGCAACAGTGAAATTAATAGGGGTTGCAAATGTATTTTTATCTGGTTAACATTACTGGAAATGAGCTGACATTTTCAACATAACATTAAACTGTAAGGCTAAACACATTTCATATAATACATAACAATTCTTTATAGTGTGTGTCTGATTATTGTAATTGTCACAAAGCCATATACCAACAGTTTGTTTTTTCTTAGCACAATAATATTTAGTGTTCAGAATCTAGACATCTCAATCTCACTTATAACAATATGATCCTTCCCTTTTTTTTTATTTCTGCAGTGATTTAGTCCTATTTTTGCACAGTCAAAAGAGACTTTTCTGAAGGTCATTTTCACTTTAGTTGTTGTAGTCGTAGGAGTAAAGTGGTATAGAGAAATACAGTGATTGAAAGGGGGTGGTGTTACCACATTATTAACTTCAGTCTTAAGCTATGCTGTTAGTTTTTGTTTTATCTTGGGGAAAATTCTTATTTAAATTTCTTGATTGGATTAATGCATTAGCTGAATCTGTAATTTCGCCCACTGCTTAATTGAAACTATGTCATTTACGTTGTGACCATGTAATTAAGCATCCTCCTGATGTAAATGTGCTCCTGGTACTTCAACTGCTAATACCCCATAAACCTCTTCAGATGCATTCATATTTTCAGTGTTATGGAAATCTAGTAGTACTCTTTACTTTGACCTGTGAACTAAGATGGATGATTAAGGATCATGTGAGTTTTTGGATTCCAGATGACAAATACCTCTTATTCAGTATATAACTATATTATGCGATTCTCTAAGTTAAGTTAGATTGTGGGCATTGAGGGTTTTCAATTAGTTTTAAAGTATATGGCATTTACAAGGTAGTTGGAGGCACCAATTTCATGAAACGTGGGGTGGGGGTGGGGTGTGTGTGTGTGTGTGCAATACAAAGGAGGGCCTCTGTAGTACATGACTGGCGAAAATGTGTATGGAACTGCAGACTGCACCTTTTAAATGTGTACAGTTATAATATGGGAAATTGCATGCTGCAGCTCCCATACTATGCGTTAGTTAAGTCCTTTATCTGACAGCATGTAATAGACAGAACTTATGATTACATGTTACAGTTTATTTTTCAGTAAAAACAAGTGTAAATTGCAGTGTGTTTGTTCTGCTATTTCTGATATTAAGTACACCACAGGACATTGTCATATGTTTCAGATATTTCATTAACAGTCTGAGAGCTACATTTATTGAAGGGCATTTTTTTTTATTGCAGTCAAGTAAGCTGCAGTACATTTAATTTTGAATTCCATACACACTTGCTAATTACAGTCACAAGTATTTCTATGTGTTCTGCTTTCACCTTCAGGGGCCTGTTTCCCGATAACAGTAGTACATCGGGCTTGTAGATGATTGTTGCGATTCACTGCAGCAGCTTTCGCTCGATCTTCATGTGTGCTTCCCAAAACCCCACGTGAAATTACAACTTACCTAGTGATCTTGAAGTGCATCGTATATTGGTGTCTGATTAGCACTTAAGGGCGTAGGCACATTTTTGATGATAGTGAACGTTTGAAAACAAAGCCAACAGAAAATGTGTTTCAAGATGGGGCCTTTTTATATATATATATATATATAATATATATATATATATAGATAGATATATATATAATATATATATATAATGTTTTTTAAAAAATATATTCAATTTCTTGTCAATGAAGTAGAAGCAAATAAGGCGTAACAGTGTTACAAATCAAACAAATGGGGCAGATATTGCTCAGAAAATGAACACCTCAGACAATGGCAGGATAAAGCCTTGGACCCCTCACCACCTCTTTCTTTTTCAAAGTTCAAGTCAAATCCCAGTGCTCCCATACCCAATGAAGCAGCCCCAGGACTTGTCGTTCCTGATAGTCAATAAAGCATACGTGTACAGTCTACAAAAGTGAATTATATTTACACTCAAATAATAAACCAAACTGATTGGACAAAGTTAGATCCACAATAATTAAAGTTGTATGCTATCAATTGCATGTACTATATTAAAATATAATATATATATATATATATATATTAGTGTAGCGTGTACTGGGTTAGGCAGCAGCAGGGCTGGTAGGTGGTGTAATCACACACAGAGATATAAGCCCAATATTTGTCCCTTGTTTGTGCCCGCCCTCCGCTTGTGTATGGATTGCTTTGCCCTGTGTGATGCGCTTGCCTGCGGTAACTGATGTTTTTAAAGTGCATTAAATACCTTCACAAACATTTCATCATTACCTCAGATCAAGTATAAGTTCAAGAGCTACTGGAGTTGCAATAATTATCGGGAAACACTGCAGTTTCAAAATGTTCATCTTCCAGTGGTCTTACAACGTTAGTTTGGTTTTCAAGTAGCTTTGGGAAAACGTCCCCTGGTCATTTTGAGAAATACATTTTGTTTTCCTTGCAACAGCTGACTTCTGTTTTTCATTATGGTAACGTCTTCAATTACTATGCCTGCTTTGGCTGAAGAGATATTATCAACACATCATCTAACTAGGAAATCTGCTGCTCAATGAAATCATCCTTAAACTCCTGATGGTAACAAATTTTGCTGCTGCTAAAAAAGATGCAACAGCAAAAATAAATCTGTTTGTGGGACTCCACTTTTATAGGCAGTCTGCGATTTGACTGGCAAAAGATAACGTTGCTTATTGGAGTTATAAAAAATATTTTTTTTGAGCTTGTTACAGTAAACTTTTCAGTGCTTTACAGTCCATCATCTTTTTTTCATGTTAAGTTTTCAAGGCATTTTTTTGCTATCACGACAAAATAAATGTTTTTTGTTTGGATGCATATGCATAGCTATTATGTACTGTATATCGCCTTAATGCAATAAGAATGGACCGATATTTTTTAATAAAGGTATTCTCGCAGTTCTTGGAATTGCATGTAGCTTTATTATTTCAGGGGGAAATGGCTCTGAAGGCTTGTAATGATAGGTGCAACAGCAATACACTGAGAATTCAATTTCTGATGCTGTTGGGTTGTCCCTTTTGATATTGCAATTTCCACACAAATGCACATTCAAGAAAGGCAGAGAAGTCTGATCAGTTTTGCATTATTTTGACCTTGCGGTTTGTGTTTGCAGTTGGCTAAAGCAGCAAATGCATTGTTTATCTTTTAGGTAGTAGCATAAATCTGCTCTTTTAGATCCTCAGGAGAATGTTAGCCTTGGCTAGAGCTTCTGTCATGTGATATTTTACCAGACATTGGTAGTGGTATAAATTGTAGCATCTGTCTAATGCCTTCATATCTTACTGGATGACCTTGTATGTCTCTTCTGCTTCTTGGGAACAGCTGTTTTTCTATCTATGAACAGCTTGCATTACGTAGTAGGATGCATATCCTGAAAGTGGAAGTCAGTGACCATTAAGGCTGTTTAGACCCTTGTTCAGAATTGGTGAGCATATTGTAATCGCACTAATATGTTTAAAGCAATACTGCCTTTTAAATTACTACTTATCCCCCACTGACAATGCATACCCCATATAGTGAAGGTACCTGTTTGTCTGTCTGTAAATATCGCTTTTGTCACGCCAACAGTTTTACATATATCTAGAGAACCTAATTTTGATGGAACATGGTTAGTTTATTCTTCAGCGTACTAACTAATTGATCAGAACCTGGTTATTTACTGTATGTAGTGGAATCTATTTTACTGTCTGTACAATAGTCATTTTTTTAATTCATACAGTGGCTGTAGGTCAGGGTGATGTCTTCCAGGATACTGATTGTATTGCCATGGATGTATTTTATGTTTTAAAGACTGTAAACATACCCTTTTTGATTAGTTCTTCAAATTGTGTAATTTAATTTTTTTGTTCCAGCAAGTGAGACTGTTGGAATGTTCAGTGATTTAATTTTAAATACAAATTATCTGCTAATCCATCTTTTAATTATTGCATTTGAAGTACTGATTCAGCACAAGTATCTCTTGACTAGTTCAAGAGGATCCCTTCCTTGATTCAATACCTGGTGGCACACAGCGGCAATTTGGTTAACTGCTTCTTTTCCTATTAGTTCATCTAACAAAATTGCATAGGTAAGCATTCTAAAGCCCAGAGAGGTTTGGTAAACAAATAAAATAAAAAATAAAAAAAACCCTGCTAAATGCATAATATAACCACAGGGAAAGAATGGCCAAAATAGATATTTCCAATGGAAATTTACTGTGGTAAACGTTTTATAAGGGTTCATCGTACGAGTAGAGCAAGTGATTTTCTGCAATACTTTAGCATAAATTTAATTAACGGAATTGAGATGTTGAAATTGTATTGCATGTTTGAAAAAATAGAAATTATATGACCATTTTGGACAAATGCAAACAACTATAAATTGGATTTTCTTGATTCCAATATTGCCTGTGCTTTTATATTGCATTTTGTTACCCTCCAGTGACAGCTATAAAAAATTTTTAAAAAATCACTATATAAAAATATCAACTTGTATCGTGTGCTAATCTGCCTTCTTTATCGAATTACTTAGTTTTGCACAGTGCCCAAATACGTATTGCAAAGCAATGCAAAAATTGTTTTAACACTTGACATATTTTATTGGATTATGTTTGCATAATGTTGTTACAGATGACTGTTACAAATCTGCAGTTTGTAGAAAAAAAAAAATCTTTGGTTGCCTTTTTGAAAACTGTAAATTGCTTGTTGAAACAAAGCACTTTGAGAATTTGTAGGCTATCCTGCTGCTAAATATTGCAAACAATGTAGAAAAATTGGAGGAAGCTGTCAGTGACACTTATTATTATTGTACTTAGTATTCTCAGTCACTGACAGTTTCCTCCAAAACCATTCTCAAAATACAGTATAATCAGTTCACGTTAGATTAAAATAAACAGTTAGTAGAACTAAGAATAAGCCCATAAAACATTGTGTTACTGTAGCATTAGGCAGCATTATATAACAAAATCATAACAAAGATGTTTAAATATGAATAAAATAATTCTTAATGGTCAATGAAGGTAGTCATAGCCTTTATAAAAAAAAAAAAAAAAGTTATGTTGTTGAACCTGTGTATCTTGACTTTTCTTCTGCTCTTTACAGTGCTTTTCTATTTTTTTTTTTGGGTGTTTGGCATGTTGTATTACATTTATGTTTTAGCTGTGAGAATCCACCTCCGTACCAAACAGTTTTGTTTTGTATCGATTATGCAGTAACTATGAGGAATACTCTCATGGTGTAAAATGAACGGGATAGACTGGGGTACAGCATTACCTTTGGATGCCGTGTGTCTCATGTTAAAGTCTAAACATGAGAAGATTTAGTTTTCGACTTTAAAATGTTCAAGCAATGAGGGCGTGTGCCCATTTGTAGTAAAGCATTTTTTTTTTTTTTTGAAAACTTGACCCCACATACTTAGAGTAAGATTGCATTTTTTATGTTAAGTCCTGTTACTAATAGTAAAATATACACTGTGTTGTATTTTACACAGCAGCGAAGTCATTTCAGGTTGATACTGTTTGCTGAAGTTAAAGTTCAGTATTTATCCTTTAATCACCTGAGCTCAGGAGCTGCTCTTCAGTTCAGTTTAGAAGTTCCTAAACGTACAGTCTTAAATTATATTTCCATCCCTAAGGAAGAGGCCAGGATATGACTGGAAACGTAATGTTGTGCCTAAGTGGATCTATCTCGGTAAATATCGATCTACACGTCACACAAAGCAATATGAGCATTTTAGAAGTAGTCTTCTCGGAAGTGCTGGCAGAACTGAGCCCCAGTGTGTAGGTAACAAGCTTAGATGTGTCTTATTAAATTCACAGCAAAACCAGGAATGGATCAAACTGCTATGTAATGGGAGTCTTATTTCCATCCCTGCACAATTTGGCAATGTATCCATTTTGTTTCGGAGAACTTTATTCAACATGCATACCAGACAAACCAGTAGGTCCAACTTGGACACTGTTATTTTCCCTATGCAAATGTAGGTGGTATGGTTCCTTTTAATGGTACATGTTTTCTACTGATTTACTTGACATTTGTACTTTTAACTTCCAAACTATGATGTTCTTCAAAAAGACCAGTACATTATTTATTGTTGATTGTGTTTATTTTAATCAGGCTCACAGAGTAAAAAATAGGACTCCTAAATTCAAGTGAATAGTGAACGTCGGCTAACAATGCTGTTAAATAGAATTTTAAAGAATGAATACTGAAGTTTAATTTTAGCGAATAGTATGAACCTGAAATGTTTGTTATGAACATTTTCTATTAATAATTCATCTCATTTTAAATTGGATAGGGATGTGTGGCTTTCTTTTATTGACCTGCTCAATCAAGGCACTCCACAGCAAATCAATTGACTGTATGTTCTGAAGACTGGAGTGGATTGGTGTGTCAATTTTGATTAACCTTCTTTTTTTTTTTAATAAAAAAAATACATCCTGTACTTATGTTTTCTGCTATTGTGACATTGAAGGATTTACTGTACAGGCTAACTTCACTATAACAAACCCCCCTGGGACCTGGAGAAATCAGGGTGTTCACTGTAATAAGGTTTGGCATTTTTCTGTATCAGAATACTGACAAAATGGCAAATTTGAATTGGACATCAGTACATAGTACTTTTTTTTTTATGAAGGTTCCTTCACATTGATCAACATTTAAATGGTATTGTGACAAGGTACTCGTGTCACATGTGTGGGTAACGTGTGGGTTGCAAGACAGAGGAGTTGGAGTTAAAACGCCGGCACAGGCGCACAGGATTTATCAAACACAAAACATAAAGTAAACAAACGGTTCATGTGACGCTACCAACGATGGTAACGCACAGAGGACACATACAAGACGGGCAGGCAGCAAGTCTCAATCGAGCGCCCATCTGTAAACAATCATTTTTATCAAACATAACTCCAAAAAGCACACCAAACAAACCCGTTTCCACACATAAATTACATCATGTAAAGAAATGAAAAAGGTAAGAATGTACACTTACATGCTGAATACAGTAATTACACATGTCTTTTCTCTTGAAAAAACTGTCCAGCGAAGATTGCTCCTCACCGCCGTTGCCTGGTTGCAGTTTGTGTGAAGATGACTGACAGGCAACGGTTGCATTTGTCATTTTGATTCATACTACAATAGGTTATCTTTGAAGTAGACAACCAAGGTTTTTGTTTTCACTGAGAGAGAAACACACTCGACACTGGAGAAAGTTCAGTGCCAGTCAGTACTGAGATTGTATCCGGGTTGATCCTGTACGTGATCGTTCTAATAGGGCTAATTTGCTTTGAAAAAAAATCGGTTCTTGCTGTTGGGATCATTAAACAGGTGTTCATTATAAGAAGGGTTCATTATAGTGAAGTTAGCCTGTATTTAAAAAAGATTTTCAGTGGAGAGTATTGACTGTTTCCTGTATATCCCTGTAAGCATTAAAACATCGACCCCTTACTAAGACCCTCTGATTTTAACTGTATTACATTTTAAAATAAAAACAAACAAAAAAAATCTCTTTCCATCAGCAACAGACTGAGATCAAACCAGCTGTAGCAGTTTGCACTGGCAGAAATCAGGCTCTCCAACACTTGTGGCTGAAGCAAGGGAGTTGTCTGATAAGTGTTGATTGAGGAGGATACAAGAGGCTGGACTCATTTTGTATTCTGAGAAATGTTGTTAAGTGACCAAACATCCCGAATGTAACATTCTTTGTTCTAATGAAATATCCTTTAAGGAAAGAGCCCTTCCTGTTGTTTTTTTCAGTGACCCATTTTAAAATGTATACAAAGGGGATTATTTTAAAGCTTGGTAACATTTGGAGAGAATCTTTTTGGGAACTGAAAAGTAAAATTCTATTTTGTGCATAATTATCTAACCATAATATGTTAACAGGGCAAAACAAAATATTAATTTAAGTTAAATACACAAAAAGGTAATATTTAGATATAAACATTGGTAGATTTAACTACTAATTAATATATATATATATATATATATATATATATATATATATATATATATATATATATAGAGAGAGAGAGAGAGAGAGAGAGAGAGAGAGAGAGAGAGATTATATATCTCTATATATATTTTTTTCTTAGCAAATTTCATTAGTGATAAAATGATTCAAAGTGCAAAAAACAAGAGTCAGTTCACACTGACCCACATTATTTGAGCCCGCTATTTGAGATAATCATCAAGGAATATGTCTTGGCCCATTTTTTCTTGTGAGATGTAACTTTTTCTAGATGTCAAAATACATGACCCGTTTCATCTTTTTGTAGAATTCAGAAATTAAAGTTATCTGATTTCTCTCCTTTGTGCATCCATGAGTACAATACAGTGTTTGAATTAAAATAGGCATCCCTTATGATATCGCCCATTTTTTCTTAACCTAGCAGAAAAGACAATTACATACTGATGCAAGTTTTACAAGCCTCCTATCAACCAATAATATTGTTGATCACGTGGAGCCCACTTTTCTCTTATTTCCAAGAGAAAACCACTTCAAAACATCCTTTGTTGTTTCACTCGCAAGACAGTACAGTCAGCACTTACATATCCGAGCCTATAACATTTTGACTTCAGTGACGGTTAAACGAGTGTGATGCATATCTGATTATTTTATCTGATTTGACATGTATGTAGGTGAGCACGTTGTAACCTGCCCCCCACCACCCAAACAACCCCCTGTCCTGCACACACGCACGCACACAAGCACACATTTCATGCTGAAAGAAAAAATATGACTGGTTTGAGGTACTGTACAGGGAGACGTTGATTCCTTCATTGAAATTTGTTAGCACACGAGTTGGGGGAATAACAGCAGTAAAAGACAAACGTGTCTTTTTTTCAGGGAATGCAAAAAAGATACAATGTCAAATACATAGCTGAGCGGGTTGTTTTAAAATAAGTAGGCTTCCATTTAGAAGTTGGTTTTCTTGGGACAGTACTATATTTTCAGCAGAAGTAGTATTTTAATTTAGAACAATATGATTCTAAAAATATCACTTGCCAAAAGACGACTGGAGACATGAAGTGTAATACAGTACATATGTACCAGATTTAAAAGTATTGTAGCAGTATGTAAAATTCCCCATTAATGACTACAGTAAAATTAAATCAAAATGTTACCCATACACAGAACTGCTTAAAACATAAGACAATGCAATTTAGCAAAAGACTTAAAAATAACAACACAGGTTTCCAGAATTAAAACAGAATCCAAAGTCAGTCTTCAAAATTGCAGAATGTAGTGCTTGATAAGGCCCTAATGTCACAGTTCACATGCAAATGAAAATGCACAAAAGCAACTAAAGATCACAGATTTTTAAAAAATGCATCACGGTATCTAAAACTATTTGAGGATTAACTTTTACATTACCGTGCCTTGTCTCGTTTGCTTTGTTTTTGGAGAAAGCGCTGTGTAACTGCAGTGCACAATAAAGACAGACTGATTTGCCATCCCAGAAAAAAAAAAAAAAATGACGGATAAACAAGTCAATTGTAACATTGAAGAGATGGGCTTTGTATCAGAAAACTGGTGACGGAAATTGCTTGTGATGGGTAAGTGCATTAATTTGTTACACATACATAATGGCAATTGATTTTATTCTTATTACAAGGGCCGTAAAACATGACTGATGTGTATCTGAGTGTCGTATATCAGAGTGCTGACTGTAAAACTAAGGGAGGGAGAGAATAAAGGAGTAAGCCTTTTGCCTATTTTCTTTGACGTTTAAACTAAGAAAGGAATGTTTAGCCAAAGGTGTCACTTCTTGATGAACACAGAATACAGTGCAATCACCTTTTCAAGTTGTCATAACATTTAGGATACACGAAAGCTTTCCTGCCATCTGTCTGCTTCACTAATAGACGAATATTCCCTGATATACGATATAATATATAATATATTATATATATAGATGGATATATACATATAATATATATATATATTTTAGTATATATAAGATATCCATAATATTTTATTTTCTGTAGTGTTTTTCGACAAGTGAGCAGTAAGATTAAAACAGTTTGCAGTTTTGCACTTGTATGGAGCATTTAACTTATTTAAATAACTTAAACTCTGTCGTGCAAACTTCAAAGCAGAACACATTTGGATATGTGTTTATAGCTTCTGAAGGTTTTATGCTGTCCTGCATTAGTTTTAATTTTCAATAAAGAACTCTATTCTTGGTTCTTGGTAGGAAAGTTCATGTTCTGTGTCATTTTGAGGTCTTTGCTAGGGATTCCAGAGGGAGCGTCACAATTTTTCTGATACTCCCGCAGGTTGGGGAGGCAAAACCATTGTGCTAAAGAGGACTGTCTTGGCCAGGCAGTTGATGAGCTCAGGATGAGCTCAGAGACTGGTAGCTCACTGATATCCAGTCTTCAGTTCTTGGGTGTAAAAGAGATTGTGGGATCGAAGGACACCCACTGAACTTTTAGGTCTCCAGAACTGGGTGGATAATTGCAGCTGTGATGGGACATACTTGAACATTGATATAAAAACCAATTTGAGAGGACATGTCTTCCTCCTTTCTTTTTAAGACTTGGATTTATGACTGTTGGAATAACCAGCTGAAATTGCATAATTCTTGGATGAACTTGTGCTGAGGGTGAGCTATAAGAAATTTGTCAATCTGCATTAACATTCAATATTTGTTCTGTGGAGTTTGAGTCAGTCCAGGTCATTCAGTCATACCGCTGCTTTAATATCTTTAGAGATGGTTAAAAAAAAAATGTATGTCATTACATTTTGGGTTTAAATTCCTCACTTTGTAGATATTTTATAGCTTTTTTCTCAAAATGTTAACACATGAACTATGTTCCTGCTGGCCGTGTGCCACGTCACCACAAGCGAAATGTTTTCAATTAATTTTCACCAAGTTCGCTAAGGTGGCAAAGGCTTTGAAAAATGCACTTGTGTAAGACTATGCCAGCATGATTGCTTTGAACGTGTGCTGCTGGGTAGATGAATCAATACAGACTTGTTTAGGTTTGTTTAATTTCGTTTCGCCCAAAGAAAGCCATTTAGCTTGATTACAAACATACGCACCAGTGTTGTGTTTGGCGCGACAGAGGTTCTAATTGGAAACAAAAATATAACAGTCACAGTCGTTGTTTGCTATCGCTTTTAAAATATGCTGAAATATAGTTTAGAAGATTCGGAAGTGGAACAGTTAATAAAAGAATAAACACATTTTATTATTTAATAAACTGTCAGTAGTCCCGGGTAAAAAATAAATTTAAACAGTCGTGGCTGTGCAATCCTACTTTAATATTACAAGCTTATGTAACTAGAGCCGGGGCTGGTCAGGGAGGTATTTATATTAACATACATTTATATCTGTCTACTGACAGATTCAATTTACTGTTCTGCTGTGGAAAGAAAACCGTTACACCGTCAAAATATTGTAAAGGTGCAGCGCATGAGAATATGTGCAATTCAGAATTTTTTTCAAGTGGGACTATTCAGGCTTGCATTGCAAGCTGAAAAACTCACCTACCGGTAGGTTATTTGTGTTTATGGAAACCTGTGGTGAGTGTGGTGTTTAGGGGAGAAGGTTGTTGGACACAGTTAGTCAATATGTTTATTGTATTGTGTACCATAAAACAGTTTTATATTTTTCTTCAACATTCTTTGGTGTGGCTTACATTTTTCCATTGTGGCTAAAAATGGTAAGTTACTTTAGCCACAGTGGCTAACTAAATGAAAGACTAAATTTTTATAGGACTAATTCTATTTTGATGGATTAAATAAAGATTTATGATGAGGCCAGTACTGTATATGAGTGTATACTGAGTAGTTTTGAACTCTTGAGGGTTCCAAGGGACAAAATGCTAGTAAAATCTACTTGTCCTTAAAAATCTACTGGCCCCCTCCCCTTTGCACAAAACACACACACAAAAGTAGAATATCACTTAAAGGATTTAGCTTTTGTTAACAGTGAACACAATTAGAGATTAATAACCATTTTTGTTTTGTGAAACGTAAGATAAAAAGTGGCAGTGGCAGCATAATCTGGCAGTAGGTTTACATGGCTCGTTTTCATCGTTTTTCGTTTTCTTTACCCTGGCTTTTTTTTCCTGAACCAAAGAGACATTAGTTAAAACTAGTTATTTCCTAATGATTTAGTTAAACATCATCTGTTATTATACAGTACACTTTTACCTTGGTTTCAGGAATAACAGAGTTATGATGATGTATCACCTTTAAATACCGTGCAGCTTTATAAAGACATGGGAATACAAACCATCTTGTGTCAATTGGAGTCCCAGTGAGTTATATTTTTATATCTATGGGAGCACCAGTCTGGTGTAGAAATATACTATCAGATAAAATTAAGGTGGGCAAACCAGAGGTCTGGCTATTCTGCCTATGCAGAGTTCTGCTAAATGCTGCTCATGAACTTTGCGGTTCGGAACTAGTCATATAATTGAATACTAATCGGTGAATCCCAATCTTTCTGCATTTTGTAGAAGTATAAATGCCCTGGTAAACATTAAATAATAATCACAATACTTATACTTTTTTAAGGTTTTGGTTTAATTTCTCTTAAATACCTACATTTGAAACTGGTTAAAAAAAATGCACAAATACACATTCAAATATAATCTTATTCAAATAACCAGATTTATACACAATATACCTTGATATAAACTAATAGCAAGCATGTCCACCCTTTTCCTTCAAAAACATTGACATTCCTCCATGGACACCTTTTAAAATAATGTTGTTCCAAACTCTTATGGAACGGTGTTCCACGCTTCTTCCAACACCTTCCAAAGTCATTTAAGTTTCTAATATTCTTTTACTTTTTCTTTGTCCAAATTGTCCCATGCAGCGTCAATGATATTGAGATCTGGGCTTTGAGGGGGCCATTCCATGCGTTGAAGGACTCCAGCTTCCTCTTTCTTTTGCAAATAGGTTTTAATTATTCCAGTGATTTGGATCATAATCTTGCTGTAAGATGAAGTTTGGACCAATAAGTCTTGCACCACTGGGGATAGCATGGTGGATTAAAATGTGTTTGTACCATGCTGCAGTCAATATACCAACAATTTTCCAATGTCACTTGAGGATATGCATCCCCAAACTTGAATTGAACCTCCTGCATGCTGAATTGTTGGCTTCAAGCAAGGCTCTTATTATTAGTTTCAGTTGTCCGCCGTCTCACGTACTGTCTTAGATTAGAACCAAATGATTTTGACTTGTTTGTCCAAAGCACCTTTGACCATTGTTCCTTAGCCCAATTTCAGAGTTATTGTGCATATTTTAGCCTTTTAGCCTTGATCCCCTTTCTTAACAGCACATCTTTTAAGTTCTGATTTCAAGAGTGACCTTCGTACTGCAATGGATGGACAACGACACCTGAGCCTTCTGCCAGTTCTGTTGTCAATTCAACGCTTGTCATCTTTCTGTTCCTTAAAGATGTTATCTTCAAGTATTGCTCAGCCTTGATAGACAGCTTTTTGGTTCCTGGGTTTGTCAGTTACAGATGTTGTTTCTCTGTACTTGTTTATTATGCTTCGGATACCACACCTTGTTTTTCCTTTTTATGCAGAAATGCAATTCTATGCCGATCTTCTACTGAAATTTCAGTAATTTTGTTTTAAGCTAACACTTACTCCTGATAGATCTGTATTCTACAGTACTAATGGGCTTTTAGCTTTATGGATGTGTAGAGAGGAACACCTTTTTGTTATACGTATAAGTGCATTATAATTCTAGCATTATACATGAGCGCTCCATTTAGATCAAGCAATAAACCCTTATCTTATAGTCTTTAAGGTCATAGCATTGAATCTCACTGATTTTTTACAAATATTTAAATAAAATCAATTCTCTTATAACCTTAATAGAAACATTTAACAAATAATTACATTTAACCATCCTTGAACATATTAAAAAAACGGAGATGCACTCTAGTTAATGTACATCTGCTGTAAATCTGGGTGGCCACCGTTAGGTAAGTCAAATTGGAACGTTTCTGTAATATTCTAAAATCTTATAAAGTAGTTGTAAATACCCTTTTAATGCAAGGCACATTTATTAATTATTGGTATGTTCTTAAGGTGAATGCTTTGTGAAATATCAGCATAGCCTCCCACCCCCCTTAATTACCATAAAATGACTTCCACTGCCACTGAACTTAGAAGTTAGTTGTCAAAATAAAAAATGGACAGGGTCATGGGATTTTTCTCAGAAATAATAGAGCAACAATTAGAGAATGTAACCTCTTGTAAATGTAGCCAGTATTTACAAAACTGAAATCTCATGGTAAATGTTTGTTTTTATGTATTTTTTTTTTGTTATACAATTTGAATTCTCCAACATAATTTAGAAGATGAGCAAAGGCAGCAAAACAACATAGGACAAATAAAGGAAGTAGGCAGGCCATATTCACAGACAATACAGAGGGTTTGAATTATAACAGCAATTTAATTAGATTTTGATTTATAAGAGGTAACTTTTTTGGGGGGAAGACATCGGTGCCAAAACAACTATGTGAATACATTGATTTTAAAGCAAAATTTCCTGTCCTTAATGTTATTATAATTGATTCATTGTATCTGTCTTAATGGACTATTTGGGATGTCATGTTTGTAATGGTATTTATTTATTGCTTGTATAATTATTTATTGCTAGTTTTTGTGCTTTTTTTTGTACTGAATTAGTAGATCAGGTTCAAACACCCAGAACCATACACACAGTGGGTGAATACGTGTCCTTGAAAACAGTTGCATAACTTGGTCTTGAATGATATTTTCATGCAGCTCACACCTGAATTTCTTTTTTCATAGATTTTTTCATAGAAAAAAATGTATTGTGCACACTGGGCTCATAAGTGGAAACATAAAGTATGTAATTGATTATTTGAGTCCTATTTAAAATGTCATCTGTTTGAGATTCAACTAAAGAATTTAAAAACAAAATGCAAATTACTCCAGTTATACCTGGAGGGGGACGACAACTTTATTATGCTTGTTTCTGTTAGATATTAGTTCTTTGACTGAATTGTACCTTGTGCACTGTACAAACTAAAACAGTAATCCCATACTCTCATGCATTTCCATACTTTCTGACATTTACTTATTCTGGATGTTTTGAATCAGCTCATCTTTACCCCCCCCCCCCATCCCATCCCATCCCACACACGCATACTTTGTATCTGACGCCAGAAAGATTGTGTTTTATGCTATTTGGCTTGCTGGTCTTTTTATGTTTAGATATCAATTTCTTTGCTACCTTCACAGGAGGATCTCCACCATGCTTTATATGAGTTATTCAGTCAGCTTACATGCATTAAAGTACTTTGATATTCATGGAACTGAAATATATTGTCTGTTAAACAGTTTTGTACATTTGAAACATTTATATTCATGGAATGTTGTCTTTTTGAAAAAAAAAAAAATAATAATAAGAATGTTAAACCTCAGTTGACTTCTGCCATGATCACATACATACCTGGAGACTGCTGTTCACTCACAATCGACTGCTCTCAATCTTACTGTGAATAGCTGTATTGATTGTGAATACTAATACAAGTAACTAGAACACGCTACTATATGTTGACTTATCTGGATTACTCTCAAGTTATCCGCAAAGCAGCATTTGAGTAAAAAAGCAGTTTCCCACATACCTATGCTATCATATATATATGTTTTCAGAACTTTGTCCACCCTCCCCTTGCAAGGATAACGGCACTGAGCCTTTTTCTATAATTTTATGAGATTGGAGAACATATTGGAAGGGATCTTAGACCATTCCTCCATACAGAATCTTTCCAGATCCTTGATATCCTTTGGTCTGCGCTTATGGACTGCCCTCTTCAGTTCAAACCACAGGTTTTCAATGGGATTCAAGTCCAGAGACTGAGATGGCCATTGCAAAATGTTGATTTCGTGGTCACTTAACCATTTCTTTGTGGATTTTGATGTGTGCTTGGGGTCTTGTCTTGCCGGAAGATCCACTTGCAGCCAAGTTTCTGCCTTCTGGCAAAGGCAACCAAGTTTTTGGCTAAAATGTCGTGGTACTTGGTAGAGTTCATGATGCCGTTGACATTAACAAGGGCCCCAGGACCAGTGGAAGCAAAACAGCCCCACAACATCAAAGATCCACCACCATATTTTACAGCAGGTATGAGGTTCTTTTCTGCATACGCATCTTTCTTTCGACGCCAAATCCACGGCTGGTGTGCGTGGCCAAAGAGCTCCATTTGCGTTTCATCTGACCATAGCACCTGGTTCCAATCCAAGTGCCAATGCCGTTTAGCAGGAACTCCAGGCGCTTACATTTGTTGGTTGCTCTCAATAAAGGCTTTTTTCTGGCAACCCTTCCAAATAGGCTATTGGCATGGAGATGGTGTCTAAGAGACTTGGTGACCCCAAGATGCAACCAAGTTCTGTAATTCTCCAACTATGACCCTTGGATTCTTCCTCGCTGTGCATGGGAGCAAGATGCACTTGCGTTCTCTACCAGGCAGATTTACCACTGTTCCACTGGTTTTGAACTTCCTAATTATTGCCCTAATAGTGGTAAGTGGTATATTTAGGTCTTTAGCTATTTTTTTGTACCCATTACCTGATTTTATGTAGGTCAACAACAATGGATGACAAATGGATTTTATATGCGTGTTATCTCATTTTTATACCACAGTGAAACAGGAAGCCACAGAAAGCCACAATGCAGTTCCTTAAGACTGAGATGTACTTAAAGTAGTATGTTAATGCAGATTTAATTTTGTTTGATTTTATTTATAAGAATCTTTAGGGGTGCCAATAATTGATACCTATCTTTTTGAGGGGGAAAAAAAAAATATGTGCATATATATATTATATATATATAATGTTTAAGAAACAGGCGCATTCTATTATTAATTATTGCCACTTTTTACACTAAATGTTACTCTGGGTGACTCCTTCACTCTACCGCCTTTGTCTGAACATTCTGAACTGGTTACCTACCAACCAACTTGCATGTCGGGCAATCATTGGAGTGCACTTTTGTAGTGTTCAATCCAACTTCAGGGATTTTTGTTGTGAAGTGAGTTCAAAAAGTTGTTTTGCATCAATAGCAAAAAATGTACAGTTCTGAAGAAAAGTTGGAATCTGGAGTAATGAAGGACAGTCAAGTGACAGTGCAGCAAAAGAAGTGGCGACAACAAGGACCAGATGAACAGTAAAAAAAATAAAAAAATGTTTATAGATGCAAATGTTTATAGATGCAAAATGGCTTGCTTTGCTAGCTTACCTTGCAGATATTTTTGATCGCTTAAATATTCTTAACACGCCACTCCAAGGATGAGATACATCTGTCTTTTCTCTCACTAAGTCGAAAGCTGGATCAAGGAGCTGCCCTTGTGTTACTATCACAGAAAAAAAAAAAAAATCTTGCTTTTTTGTATTGTGAATTAAAAATAACCAATGGCTATATATTAGTTTTGTTGATATTGTCTTACAATGCATGTTTTACTGATCATGTAACAGGGAAGCGGGGTCATGTAGTCATTTTTATTGCTAGAAGGGGGTCGCAGTGCAGCGAAGTTTGAGAACTGCTGTTTTATTGAAAGCAGGGATTCATATAAATGGCAGGTCCACATGAGGACCAAAATGACAAAGACTGTAAGCACAAATGCAGACCACTATTGTTTAAAAAAAGAGGGAGTAATCCACATGAGTACTGATATTTAAGCATCCCCATGAAGGGCGCTTGTGTGAGTTATGCAACCCAACTACTGTAGCTCTTTGTTTTGTGGTTGTTCTATCTCGTTACTGAGCATCCCCACTGCTATTTCAACGGTTTATTATCCAAGTGATGTGCTGACTTCTTTGTTAAGGAAACTCCTCTGGTAAAATATAACGTTTGTGGCAGATATTTTATCTTAATATTAATTATCTAGGTAAATTAAGTAAACCACACTTGTTAATATATATCCTTTTTTTGTTTGTTGCATATAGCTAATTAATATTTTAGACGATATTCCCCATTAACTTAATAGGTATTATTTCTAACAGTGCTTGATTGTAACATTCAAAAATAGAAGTAAAATGACTTCTGTTTATTTCAGTGGTACCATACAAAATTAAGTAGGTTAAGGTAGGAATTCTATTAACAGTTTTATTTTTAATGGTACACCCTCGCTATAACAGCCTTCTTTATAACAAAGCTTTGTGTTTTAATTCTTTAACAAATAGGATAAAGCAAAGGCAGAATACTGCATACATGAGATTGAACAGGTACATGTCATTTTACTTGTATACAATCTTGTCTACTTTAACTTACTCCCAAAATCATTCATTTTGATTGTCCTTTCGCTATAACGAACCCATCAATATAACAAACAAAAGACTTGGACCCCAGCAGGTTTGTTTATAGCGAGGGTGTGCTGTAGTTAAGTGTATTCATAAAATATATTTTATCATAATTCAAAATATCTAAAACATTTTTAAAAAATGCATTAATATATTTAAAGATTTAAGAATTCCAGAGCTGTTCAAACGATGGATTCATTTCACACGTCATTAGATACTATTTACAAATGAACTAGCTTGTGTTTGCAGCTGGAAGTCTCTTTGAATTCAAGAACATCAGTGGGGGTCTTTTTGATCAAAGTGTCCTTTTGTTTACAATGGAAATTTTACAAGACTGGCATCTTGCCTGAATGCAGGACTTTAAACCTCTCAAACTTCAAAGATGCTGTGAGACATATTCCAAACAGGTTTGGCCAAATACTATAATCTATACAATGTATATTCATAAACATGTATCAGTTTTATACCTTTTTATTCTTCACACATTCTTCACTTTGATCTGTCCTATTGTAGTCATGTGGCATTTTAAATTCCGGATAATAAATACCTAATGCTTTGACATTGGCTTCATACACAATAAACAAAACAGAAAAAAATACTGTAAAGCCATAAGTATTTGCAAGCCTTTTATTATGTATCTTTTCACGTATGAAAAAAAAAAAAAAAACCTGAACATTTTTGGCAGGAATATCAAAATCCACTAATAATACATTCTATATTGCAACAGTATGTTGTCTAGGTAAAGTTCATGCATGAGTGTCATACAAGTAAAACAAACCTTCTTCTGACACATTCATAGCCTCATATCTAAGACCATTTTAGGTACTGACTTCATATTTGCAGGGCTATATAAACACAGTGATGTTATATAGCTACAATAATGAGGTATTTTTTATTATTTTTTTTTTAATTAATTTTTTGCTGTATTCTTTTTTTTGGGTTTCTGTTGTAATATATTTTGGATTAAATTGTCAATAACAGTGGTACTGTTTTTCACATAGGTTTCTTCTTCCATATTTTATAGACCATCTCATTAAAGGTCTTCCCCTTACAAAAGAAAAATGTCAAATAATTACAACTGTCCTCCTTTGACATTTGCCTCAAAGGGACATTGGCATTAACTTGCCTTCTCTAACGGATAATCAAATGACGGCACCAGTCTCATTGCTGATCTTGATAATTATCAAAACGGTTGTAGATCTAAATCCGACCAGTTTAAATAATTAATGGACCAAGTTTTCAAAGAATCAAACATCCAACAGACGTAAATCCATTGTGTATTTCAGTCTGTAAAAATATGAAATTATTTTAATGCCAGAATTTAGATCAGTGAAGAGACCCCAATCAAACATTTCTTTGACCACAGAATCTCATATTTATCTGGAGAATGATTTACCAAAGGGCCAGAATCAGACTTTATAATTTTACAGGAGGGTTATTTTAGCCAACTTTTCACTATTTGTAAAATACTTGGATGTCATTTTTTTAATGTCATGCACTGAAGCATTTCCCTCCTGTAATGGGAAATAATAACAGTTAATAGCAATCAATAATGATCATGATACAAGTTAAAATAACGCGAATACAGCTACGTTGTTGTTCTCTGCTGGTAGTGCAGGGTTATGTACAGTCCTACTGGAATTGTCCTCAGTATAATTTTGTTTCCTTCTCTTTTAGATGTCCCTTGGTGAGAGTTGATTGAAGGCCTGTGTGGAGAACCTGCCAGAACAATGGGAAGGAAGTTGGATCTTTCAAGTCTGACTGAAGATGAAGCTGGCCATGTACTTCAGGTGGTCCAAAGGGACATGTGTCTTCGGAAGAAAGAGGAGGAACGCTTGAAGTAAGTTGCCTTTTCACGGCAGCAAAGTCATCCACAATCATGTCCTGATAGTTTTTCTTGACACATGGAACTTCTGATGTATGTTTTAATCTGCTTAAGTTATGAAAAAGTATCTCTCTGCAACAGTGACAGGAATGGTTAAAAATAAAAAAACAGATCCATGATCTATTATAAACCGCTTCACTTGGTGATCACTAGTATTAATAGGAAAGTTATCTGTTAGATATTCTTTTAGGGAAATTATCAGTTGCAACTTCAGTACCATAATTTTCTTGTCCTCCTTTCATACTGTTACTTACTCATCACTTCATATTTTTAAAATATATATAAAATGCTATGGCTGCTACGATGTTATGTACGCCACTGGTTACAAATCCACAATCGGCTCAAATGTAGTTTCATACAGTAAATGTGTAGCCCAAGCCTCGATTGCTGAACAAACATTGGTTTTAGAACTACAACTTCTGAGTGAATGATGCTGATCATGAGTGTAATTTAGTGACTCTTCAATTACCTATAGTTAAATGGGTTTAATGCAGTTCTATAGTTGTAAACATCCTTAATATAACCTGTTTCAAAAACTGCAGGCTCACTAAGCAGATGGTATATTTTATTCCTGCATAACTTGATTAGATTTTTTGTCCTCCTCTTGCATATAATTTACATACATATTTAACTTGTTTGTTTTGGTGCTCAAATGTATTTTAGCATTGTGTTCCATTATACAGTTACTTCCATGTATTTTGGCTTTACAGTAAAACAACTTTAGTGCATAATATTGTTGCAATAACCTCAAACCAATCCTACTTTCACAGCATATGTTAAACTAATTGAACCACAACATCAAGCAATTCATGATATTTAATTTCTTAAAGAATACTTGTGTCACAGTTGTAGTTTTGTAGGGTCCTCTAAAAAAATATAGACCCTTATGAGCTTAGTTTATACAGAAAGAGATGCCAGAGTGTGAGCAATGACAATAATACTGCTGAGAGCTGCCTATTCAAAGTCAAAACATGTTTACAGCTACAGACCCGTCTTTCTCACTCAACTTTCCTTTGTTTTGAAACGCATCTCCTTAGTGTTATTACAGAATATTATTCTGGTCTCTTCTCCACAACCATCCTCTGTTCAGTCTGAATAACGAAAACTACAGTATTTAATAGTACAATACTGTACTATTAATTAGTAATAATCGGCTATGGTAAACGTCACAGTAACAACTGTCCAATGAATCAATAATGTGTAGTAGCTGTATGGCTACTTTGTTTTCACCCCCTTGTCAACCTGTCACCCCCCCCCACCCCCCACCCCCAACATTTTCTATCCAAAGACTGAATCAAAGGCTAAATTTAAAATATTACTAAAGTATTACTAGAGACAGACCAATTATTTGTGTACACCCGCAACTGAAGTGCCATTGTACTTTAAGACATACATAATGTCAAAATATTGCCACAAATTTAGTGTACAATGCTGACCAGACATTTGTTGGCACTTTACTGTCATTTAAGATTTCAGATCTTATGTTTAATAAAGTGATATTTGATTAAGCTGTGAGTTAAAAGGGAAGTGTGTTGTTTGTGTATGAATTTACTGCTTGGGAGAGATGAGGGACAATAGTACTGGATACAGTCATGTTTCACTGACAGATACAGAAGTACCTGGTAAATGTTTCTTTTTCCATGGTTTTCATCATCAGTCTTTGTGTCTTTTTTTCTTCTGCTTACTAACCGGCTTGTTCGCATTAGCACCTGATTTTAAAAAAAAAACAAACAAAAAAAACAAAAACAAATATAATTTCAAAAAAATGTAAATAAGACCACATTTTCTTCTGACTTTGGGACATTATCCCGATCAAGACTCATGCAGTTGCATGTCACTGAAAACAATAGAAAAGTGATGGCCACTGTGTGGAAGTGTGCTTGCGTCAGCCTACAGCATGAGCAGCTGCAGAGCACTGCTCTGCACCCACGTCAGTCAGCTGCCTAGTACCAAAAACAAAGTCTCAGTCTCTTTCTTTATCGCACTCAAGAACTTGCAGAATGGATAAAACTGTGTTGAACTTTAAGAAAACATTGGTGCTTTATATCATGCGCTTTTTAACTTGCATAATGGAAGAGGTTATGCTGCCAGCTCAGCAACTAATGCAGCAGGCTAATGGGTGTGTTTCCTGTTTCAGTTGTGTGACCTTGATAACTTTCTTATGGTAACAACTGTCCTTGATAATCCAAAAGAAGTGTGAAATATGAATATTTAGAGGCTTTTTTTTGGAAACTTTCATGGCAGCTTGCATTTCTGACTTAAATTAATTTACTTTTATCAGTTAGTCATAATGTTGTATTTTTTTCCCCAAACAAGAAATAAGACAAACCTTCCCTATTAATCTTCCCTGATAGCAATTTTTTTTTTTAAATTGTATATTTATCATGTCTACAGTATGTATTTACCATGTGTACAGTATCCTGCTCTGCCTATATGAGTACAGTACCAACAGAACAATACCAACATGTCCACAATCAACTTGAACACTCACATAATCAACCTTAAATCATGTGTTTTTTTGCTTGACTCATTTGTGGTTTGTAAGATCTTAACACCTGCAAAGTCTATAGGATTTGTTTCCCTCCCCATCTAAAGCTTGACAGTCTTGGAAGTTTATGTGCTAATGAGACGCAAAAAGGGACTAACCACCACTATAAGAAATTAGTCAAGTAGATGCATTTTTCAGTTTGTACCTTAATCAATTTATACAAATACCTCGGTATAGGAGAGCAGATTACATTTGTAATTATAATTTCTAACACTGTAAATCAACATTTAAGACATTTGAATAGTCTGTGTAGACTGCATGTTTTAATTTTAAGTGTAAACATAGTACATTTTTACATTTATTAAAATACTATGCTGCTTAAGATTTTTATTTTATCATTTACATATTATAACCTTTACAGCTCTAATAATTTCAATGAACGCTTAGTTTTTGTGGAGACAATGAATTCATCAGTGAGATTCAATTTAGTTCTTGTAGTAGGTATTTTGTAAATTGAACTGCATGAAATTACTAAATAATTATTAGTTTCTTTGCAGATGTAACAATTAAATAACCTCAATGTGCGTGTTAAAAAGTCAAGATGATATATAGGAATTTCATTTAATGAAACATGTTACTTTTGTTTTAAATTGAAACAAAGAACAGTAGAATATTCCCTTAACTTTTCGATCAACTTTCCTAATATAGGTATTCTACCTAGCCATTTCTAAACTTTACAAATTCTAGTAATCTGTGAGAATTTAACTGTGCTATCTGTAGCTTTTGATTGCATTTATTCACCAAATGACTTTGGTGTGACTCAAGTGGCCACATGCCAAAATAAACACTATTCTGACAGCCATGGGTGACTCAACCACACTGCCATGTTGCTAGGTTTTTGTGCTACTTCAAAAATTAAATAGCTGATTTTCATAGGGAATGTGAAATGGTGTTTGTTTTTTTCGTAAGTAGGCTAACACCTAGTTTGCTTTTGCTTTGCGTTTTTTGTTAAGTGTTTTGACTGCTTGAAATGTACTGGAAGAAATGACCTTGTGTCCCAAGAGCAAACACTGCCTGCTGGCGAGATTAGCGCTGGCCAATCCATGGAAAGTGGGAGGGAGAAAGGAGTAGCAAAATCAAGAGAAAGGGTTTGGAAATCAAGAGAAACTAATAGGGGTCGCCTTCGTTCTACATATTAATAAAGTTTATAGAATTCAAATACATTGGTATGCATCTGGATTTAACAAAATATAAACCATAGTGCAAAAGAAATGTGGGTGTTTACACACCATGGCCAACATAACATTTTAAAAAATAGTCGGAGGAGATTTGGGTCTGGGACTGGGTGACAGCACATGAAACTTGATAAATAAGTACTAGCCTCTTGCAATCTGATGTCTATTCAGGATGGTCAATGGTAGATAAAGATACTGTATGTAAAAAACATAATCTAAACCGAGAGAAAAACAAAGAGGTTATCATTTTTTTTCCTATTTTAATGAAGTACTCTGTTCAATTTGCTGTACCTAGCAGCAGCATTCCCAGAAAACAACTGTGGGCACATGTAATTAATGCAACCAGTAGAAACGCAATTTCATTTTCATGTCTCACTTTCATTCATTTTCCTGATAGCTTTATAGTTTATTTTGTATGTTGTCAGGTACGTAAAATCTCTAAAATAGATATATATATATATAAAATAGATATATATATACCGGTATGCCAAATAAAACAGTTCATCCTGAATTAAAGGTAATAATACAAATTAATGTCTTTGTCAGGTTACAGTCACCGTCACCTGTTACATTTTGTTTTCACCAACGTTATATTATAGACATAGGATAAACACGTTTGTCTCAATTTTTTTTTGTTTCGATTTTTTTTGCGATCGTGATTAAAAACACAGCGATAGATTTGTGCCGTAAAGGTCATTCTGAACAATAATTGTAGTACTATTTTTTTTTTCTACAACTCATGTAAAAAAAACGATTTCGAAATATTATTTTGTAAAAGCAGGCGACAAAAACGACATTTCCGATTAGATCAATCTTGTCATAACAGTATTGATTAACTAATAACATTTGTTAGAATCTTACACGTGTGTTTTTTCCACAAAACCCCTCGACGTGAATTGTATGCAATTTTATATATATATTAGTATATATATATATATTATATATATATCGTATATTATTAAATATATATATATACATATGTATATATACACTATGTTATAGGTACGGGTCCAGTGAAATAGTGTATTTTACATGCTACATTCAACTATGTAACTAAGAGAATAACTTTTTTGTTGTAATACAATTAACAAACACATAATTTATATGTATTAATTCATTATTTTAACTTGTTACTTGTTAGTTTTCTCTACATTATGTTGTGTGTTTTCCGTACCTACCCTGCACTAGCATTTATTCTTTAAGACGTGCTCGGAAGGGGGTTAGTCTGAAACGCAAAAGGAAACCTGTGAGCATAATAATGAGGTGCAACAAAGCTGAAGTAAATATTTCAAACATCAGTAAAGACTGGGAACACCAAAAACTCAAGTTACCACTAGAAGGGGCGCTGGCGATCGATGGGCTCTCAATTTCCTGGTTAATTAAAAGGAGGAAACTGGAGCACAGAGTTCTCTCAAACAGTCTACTAACTGTACTAACTTCCTGAAAGAAAATTCACTCGCTCATGCTACTCTAAGAAATGGGAAGAATTCAGCAGGTGGTGCCAAGACAATCACTTACAACAGGGGTCTCCAATCCTGGTCCTGGGGGGTCTGTGTCCCTCCTGGTTTTTGTTCCAACTGTACCCTAAATTACTTATTAGAAGCTTAACTGATCCAAATAAGTAATTTAGGGAACAGTTGGAACAAAAACTAGGAGGGACACCGACTCTCCAGGACCAGGATTGGAGACCTGTGACTTGCACTCATTTTTAAAATCCCTTCAAGCCTTCTGTATCTCAGGGAATTTTGCTATAAGGGCATGGCAACAAAGACCATCTCATGGATGTGCATATATTCAGGACCAAGATATGCAGACCAACAGGTCAACTTTGTGTCCTTTATGGAGCACACACTGTGTATCCAAACAAACAATCGCAAACTGGCTGACAGTGCATAACGACCTGCTATGTCCTTGAAAGCAGACGTTCAAAGCACACTCGATCAGGGGGAATATCTACCTCCTGAGCCAGCTTAAAAAAGGTCCTAGTATCAGACATCTGCAGTGCAGCCATCTGGTCCTCTTTTCTCACCTCCAGAAAACACCATAGTCTAGTCATCGCTAGATCACAACATTCCTTTGTACACGCAATTCTGTGTACAGCTTCCCAATAATAACACTATGAAGCCCCCCACGATCATTTCTTTAGTTCAGGGCTATATGTGTGGAGGTTCATATGTCTTCATCTTGACCCAGAAGAAACCCAGTTATAGGAAATTATGGCATTTCATCTTTCTGACATGGTTCAATCGCTGTTTTCCTACATCTTAATATTTTAAGGCATTTTGATATTGCAAGAGAGCATTTATTGCTTTTCCTGCAAAATAACAATAATAAAAAATAAATGGGATTGATGCATTTGAAAATATTTACTAGGCTTATTTAAAAAGCCAAGAGCATAGTATAGCTCCAGTGTCATGAATTGAGACAGATCTGTGTTTATCTTGACATAAAGATTTATTTTAATGAAGGTCTTAATGAATGCCACCTGGGCATATGTTGCTTTAAGGTAATGTCGACAAGACCTTTCCTTAATGTGAAATTGGTTCATTCATGTGACGTATGTCACACACATGCATCCAGGTTAACCATTTAGTTGTTTTTCTAATTACTCAGATTTTGCGAGGAATTCAGAAATCGCAAGCTTTTATTGATTTATTGATTTGTGTAGGTGGAATAGCTTGAGGGAAGGTTTGATAATTGAGGATCGAACATAGGATCAACTTTTAAATAGTTGGGGGTTGTGTTCTCCTTTGGTATGCACATTACAGAAAAGATGACCCTTTTATCAGAACACTGGCTGCATAATAGAGGACTGTAAGACCAGCTTTCAAAGATTTTGCTGTTTTCTTTACGCCGGTCACTTAGTATTTATGTCACTACCACACTTGTCATTTCTTGCGGGAAGTGTTCTTTTGCAGTCGTGCTGTTTTGTTAGCAATCTGTAATTAGCTGATGTGGTTTGATACAGAAAAGAAAAATTGAGCTTCAGACTCGGAGACAGGAAATGTAATGTCCGTGTAAAATTAGCAGTTGTCTTGAGAATATTTCCATTAGCTGTGTGGATTCCAGTTTTGCATTGTTACAAGCCAGTAACCTGTTACTACCTGTAATTACTTGCATTGGTCCCTATATATCTGTAGGACATTCCTGTGGTTTTGCAAACAGCACTTTGAATGATGTTTTGATGATTGCTTTGTAAAATTGCACTACCAAATAATGGGGGGAGCAATATCGCTATACTTTTTTCCTTTCTCGGTTGGATCTCATCCCACCAGTCTCGGTAATAAACAGTTACCCTGTGTTTTAAAGAAGTGATCAATCTTTATACATAAGATGGTTTTCAGGTGACACTTGGTCCTTTAGAAATTCCTGGAAGTAGACATACCTCATTAGTTTTAGACTCTGCACAGATAACCCTTTACTTTTGATTAGAACACTGGTGAACCTGGGCAGTTGCCTGATGTTTCTGGCTTATGCCTTTACAAATGTACTTTTGTACTCACTTTCTCTCTCTCTCTGTCAGCTACTCTATTTGGGTGAATCTGTTTAATGTTGAATAAACAAAGAGAAACCAGTTTGAGCATCAATTCACAGAATATTGTTAAAAAATTGATAGGGGAGATAGGGTCTATGTAAAAATATACTATAATTTCCTTGTAATCTTGACCAAAAGAAAAATGGTTTAGCACTGTAGAAAACAACAATAACCAGGAGCTGATTTGTGAGGGGTGTCTTCAACTTGGTAGTAAGTTACTTTTCTAAGAAGCTATCCATTTACTTTCTGGGCGGGTGAGCAACATTACAGAGAAGAAAAAAAAAAGACCTTAAGACTGGCCCATTCAAAGGGCATGTAAAGTTTGCAAACCCTCAAGTATGTCCTAGAAATCTTCCTGGTCCAATTTGAGTTATTACAGGTAATGACAGATCACTGAATTATAACAATGTAAAATTATGGATGATTTACTGACGACATTGGAAAGTCCACTCTTCACAAGAAGTAAATATTCACTGTACTCCTGAAGAAGGCACTATCCAAAACATTTGTCTATTGTATAGTTTTACATTAAATACATAAACTTCTAGACCTATCCTATTCCTTGTAGTAGTATTTGGAATACCTGTTACTTCCTATGGTGTTCAGTTTAAAGTATTTTGTTTACAGTTTTTATTTTTCCTGTCAAAGATTTACATGGTTTCTTTCTTACATGATTTTTCTCAACGGGTCTGTGGCAGAGCAAAGCTCTGCCCTTTATAAATTGGCAGGGATGGGGTTAAATTCCCCTACCTGCCTGGGTTTACTGTGTTCAGGTGGCTGGGGTTGATTAGTTGATTAGCATAATTAATGATCAATCAGCGCCCAGCCACCTGACATAAAAGGAGGCCTCTGCTTCCCATTGAGAGGAGGGAGCTGAGGAAGCAAGTTGGTGGGTTTTTGGTTTGCCAGTTTTTTTTGTGGTTTTTCTCATCCAGTGAAGGCCTTGCCCAGCCTGGAAACCTTTATTTTGTAAGTTTTGCTTTTTTTGTTGTTTAAATCCCTTTGTTTTGGCCCTTGTGCCCTTTCATTTTGTGTTTATTTATAATAAAAGTATATTTTTTTTGAACTGCAGTCTGTCTCTGGGCCTCTATCCACTTGTCAGCCTGTCACAGGGTCCACCAATGATTAGTATGTTTTTTCACCTCTATAGGCCTCTGTTTTATTTGTCTGAGACACATGTATATTGAACAAATGTGGTTAAAAAGGTTATATTGGGAAAGCCAACATTCCATACATGAGATGGTCTTTGATGATTGTTCTTGGAAAGTACATATTACACATTGCCACATGTGGCATTTAATGAGGGAAGGCTGTAATATCTTCAATTTTAATTTTTAAAGTAAAAGTTATACCACAGCTTTTAGAGACAAAAATAACTTGGCCATTCTTTCTTTATTTTAGTGCAGATTATATTTGGCAATCTTCGGTTACTGGCCAAAATTTCTGTGTAACAAAATTATTTGATCAATTTTGTATTTTTTTTTTTTTTGGCAATATCCTATAATAAATAACAAATGACAAACAGTAGCTAGTGTTGCAGCAGATTTTCAAGATACATTGTGATCTGCTTAAGAAAATGATCTCTCTGAAGGAGCAACTAACATTTACCCAAAATATAATCTGGAGCTGTTACAAAGGTCATTGTTGAAGTAAGAATGATTTATTATTTCATTTTGTTTGATTAACAGCAAGATTGATTGCTTAGAGCTGCAATATGGTAGCAATTTCCCTTTTGAAGTATTCTGGTCTACCATTGATAGTCTCATAAACAAAAATTTTTAATCATGAACCACTAGCGAAGGTATTCAATTCTTCAATGTCGTGCCAGTATGCTGATGATTATAATCTTTGAGAGATTAATTCAGTGCCTGTACCCATATAATTACATGGTTCTGTTTGTGAGATCTCCAGCAGAGTTGAATGTGTTTCATCGGTAAGTATGTGATGTTTAATTTGATGTATATCCAGACCATTTCTTATCCAGTTAAGGTAAACCTTGAAAGAACATTCTGTACTACAAGATATAAAGCCTATCAAAATCTGTATGTATATATGTAGTTTAATAGGGCCTTTTTGTAACCTGCAGGATCCATGAATGACCCTGTATCATTTTTGTTTGTACATCATATAATTAATGTCAAAAAGCCAAGCAAGCACAAGTGGGGGAAAAAAAAAAGTTAATGGTTTGACAAGATTTAAGCCCACTTATAAGCAAATTATATTTTTGAACCTTGATTAAACTTGATTTTAAAAGACAAATGCTATTAAACCAAGCTGTCTGTGCCAACATGACAAAATACAGAGTCTTTTGACTAGGGATATGATGTACAAGTTACCTAACTGACCAAATTATAGGGCATGTCTTGGGAATACCTGTTGAATTTAAATGTTGAATTTAAAGGCGTAAAAGAAAAAAAAGGAAAAGAGAAGTCGCAAGATGCTTCTTTTGGCTTTCAGATAAGTATAGTTTATTGAAGATAAAAGTTCTGAGTTGTAAAGTTACAACCAGACATCTTAAAGGTTACATGGTGGCAATAGTTTGCAGGTATCCTCTTTCCAAACATGGATCAGAGCAATACTGAGAACATTTCAGTATTCTCAGTTTAAATGCAGTCTGTCAATGACATCATGATTTTTACCTTCAACCAATCAGAAAGACACAAATCTCTTCTCACTTGGTTAATTGCTCATTTGTCCTAACCCTAGCTTCATAGCATCTGATTAAATCCGGTTTATCTTTGAAGTAGCCAGTTTTTTTTATAACCCTCATAAAATTAACTGTAATTTCCTAAGAGAACCAGTTTTATTTCAACTTTGCACTGTCCAAGTAGGAATTTAACCAGAATCTGACTTGATCTTTAGCACATTCTGTGAGTTGTATTCTAAGACTAAAAATTCATTTATATCTAAATAAAATGTTCCAACAGTACCAAAGATATATGGGCTTAAAAACAGTTAACATCTGACTTTTAGCACCATTGAATAACATGCTAGTTATAGTGAATTATTTGAGCCCAGATCTGTTTGAAAGGTAGGAACTAAAAACTTCACTTGACATCAAGAAGGAAGGAGGAGTGGCTTCAGATTGTGTCTTTGTTTTTTTGTCACATTTAAAGACATTTTATAGGGCATTACAGTGATATGTTAGATGTCTGCCATCCTTCCTAGTTTGTAAACACCAAAAATTATGATATGTTAAGTATGAACAGTCTCAGTTTCCCATCACATTGACTTTTTACAGAATGCAATCAAAGCAATAGTTACTGTGACATAACAGCTTGAGCTTGATTTTAAGATAAGAATAACAAAAAAAAAATTTTAAATGCCAAACTCGGGTTTCATTTACTGAAAGAAATCCATAAGGCTGTTTTGAAAACTTCAGGTTAAATACACACAGGATACCCTCGCTATAACACCCTTCATTATAACGAACCTTTCGCTATACCAAAACCTGGCCCCTAGATCCCAAATTAAAAATGGAAAAAAGGACGCACACTGTCAACATCCTGGTCTGTACACACGGGGTGCCACCTTTGCAGTGAAGTTAACTCTTTTGTCTTAATAAAAAGCGCGCGCTGTGTAACTATACATCCAAAACTAAAATTGTTTTATGTTGCAACAAAGCTGGAAACTGTATTGATCGTTTGAAAAAAAGAGTAACACAGACATATCTCTGTCGTGAACGTAGGTTGTCAAAAAGCACTTTATTGGCTTGTTCAGCAAAGCAAAATTGATTAAAGAAAACCAACAACAACAAAAAACCTTGAGGATCCGATGAACTTTTCATGTCAAAGTTTTTTCATGATTTGGAATAAAAGCTCAGTTTGGGATTCTTGCTTGTTGGGTTAAGATTTGGTGCACTTTGATTTGTGTCAAATTGATTTTGAATAAATGTTCAACTTCAATTCAGGATTTGTGCTTTTCTGTAATCTGCTTCAATTCTTTAATGAACGCGATAAAGCAAAGGCAGAACACTGCATACATGAGGCAAACAGGTACACGTAATTCTACTTTTATTCATAATCTCATGTATTTAACTTACTCTAACAGTTTATTGTTCATTTTGATTGTCCTTTCGTTATAACCAACCCCTCGATATAACGAGAGAAAGCCTGATTTTAGCTGCATATTGTTATTATTTTTAACTTGGCCTACTTAGTAGCCTAGACATCTCACACAAAATAGATCATGGTGCTGCCGTGACAACTTACAGGAGGACAGTCAAGTCTCGTTAATACGAATTTCAAGGGACCAGCGACAAATTTTGCATAATACCACTAATTCATATTATCATGAGTAGCCTATAAGCCAAATGTATACTGCCAGTTTTTTTTTTTAAGTTGCTAAATTGTACACAAAACCACTTGCACATTAATAAAATAGGTGTGTTTGTTTGTTATGCAGATGCTCAGAATGAGCCGGAGGTGTTTTTGGCACATGTGTGCAGTCTATTGCTCCCAACAAGAAATGTCATAGATATTTGTTTTCAAGGCTACGAAATGCCAGTAACAGTTGTGACCTGTTTTAAAACATGCTTTCAAAAGTTCTTAACAAATTGATGCCATTGCCGGCAGCTTTAGTACATCTCATTACAATATTTTTGATCCCTCATTTTTGTGAATTTATAGAGGAATGCCCACAATTACATAATCATCCAAGGCCGGACCATATAGCAAAACTGCTGTCGTAAAACATTCCCTAAAAAGTCGCTGACAGTTTTGCACATGCTTGATGCATTTCATACTTCTGACTCATTTGTGACCTATTGTGACAGCCCCAACACTTTAGCACATCTACCCCTCAGTGTTTTACTCCCACATTTTTATTGTACATGCTTTTTTACATATCCAGTTTAAAATTTCTTCATGCTTACAACCCATTTGGTCAGAGAGGCCGTTGCCTTTACATTATTCCCCTGGGAAAGCGCTTGTATAGTGTTGCCATACATGAGCCATACTGTTCCTCTGAACACTGAAGGTGATGTTTTCAAAGTGTTTACTCCAGTCTTTAACCCTGTTTTAAGAGAAAAAATATTGATGAAGGTATTGATTTAGCTTGCCCTTTTTAAAGAAGATTTTATTGAGTAGTGTAGAGCAGGGCTACTCAACAAGGGTCCTGGAGGGCTGCTGTCCCTCGTGATTTTTGTTTTTAAACTACTATATTGATTAATTGGACTAATCAAGCTTCTAAAGCACTTAAATGGTCCAGTTAAGAAATTTAGGGTACAGTTGGAACAAAAATCAGGAGGAACAGCAGCCCTCCAGGACCAGGGTTGAGTAGCCCTGGTATAAAAGTACAGTATGAAACTAAAAATACTCAAATTAAACAGCAAGGCAAAACAGAGGGGAGGTTCAAATGCTTTTTTTATTTCAGGTGTGTTTTTGTGTTAAATTGTTAAATTTTTTTGTCGTTGTCAATTATTTTTTATTTTCTCCCAATTTGAAACGGCCAATTTTTATTTAGGCTTAGCTCACCGCTACCACCCCTGCACCGACCCGGGAGCGGCGAAGACAAACACACGCTCTCTTCCGAAACGTGTGCTGTCAGCCAACCACTTTATTACACACTGTGGATTCACCATGCAGCCACCCAGGAGCTACAGCGTGGGAGGACAACGCAGCTCCCGGGCAGCTAACAGGCAAGCCTGCAGGCACCCGGCCAGACTACAGGGGTCACTGGTGTGCGGTGAGCCGAGGACACCCTGGCCGACCTAGACACCCCACCCCCCCACCCCAACGCTCAGCCAATTGAGCGCTGCCTCCTGGGAACTCCCGTCCACGATTGGCTGTGCTCAGACTCGAACCGGCGACGTCCATGCTATAGGGTGCATCCTGCACTCACACTGAGCGCTGCGCTTTTACTGGATGCACCGCTCAGGAGCCCCCCTATTCCTCCTTTTAATGTATTTTCTATTTGCTCAGTTGATTACTTGTCAAAATATATTCTGTCATTCCTTTGGATGTAATTGAAGGCTTATCCTGCAGATTCTTGCAGCAAGAGCTAGCTATGAGATGGTGTAACAAAGTGCCCGCCCCTGTGTATATTATCTGTTATGTGTTGCGTGTGGTGTGTTTAAATGTTGGTGTATAGACATTGGTACACGGGATATAAACGGGTCTGTGTAACACGAGTGTTTAAAAATGTATATGTGTATTTAGGCACGAGGATTGCACAGCACTTCACGTGCAAGTAAAATGTAGTAATATGTGAGCACGGGGAATTGCACTTTATTAATTCACGTGCTGGGATTCAAGTGAATAATTAATTGGTAATTGAATCCCAGCACAATAGTATATATAGATGCACGTTGTCACATACTGGTGGTTGGGTGTTCGGTGAGCGGAGAACGGGATTGGAGACGGAGGAAATAAGTATAGTAGTAATAATAATAATAATAACAAAGTATCTGCTCACCGTGTTTGTCAGTGTCTGTCCGTGCACCGTTTTGTTAAGTTTAGTCTGTTTTTTTGTTTGTCTATTTATTTTGGCGTAGAGTGCCGGGTCCTGTGTTTTCGTGTTTGTTTAAACCTTTTATTTTGTAATAAACCGGCGCCAACAGGCGTCTTCATCATTTCATTTCATCCGTCCTGTGTTTTGTGTATTTCATTCCTTTTCCTGGTTCTGACGCCGCCCACTTGGCCGTCGTTGTGACAGATGGGTATTGTGGTTCCATGCACTGTGGAAGACAAGGGTGTCTGTCGATTTCCGGATGAAACGGATGAGAAGGCTAAGGTTATCATGCGTGTGCTTTTTGAAGAAATGCTTTTGAGCTCCCTGTGCAGAACTATGATTTGCTGAGCGGGTCTGCTGACAGAAGAATGATAAAACACCAGATGGCACAAGGAGTTTATAAAAATGCCAGAGGGAGATTAACCTATATATGGATAAAAAGCTCTCTGCTGTGCAAGTAGAATGTGTTTAGCCACGTCATAAGTGGAATACCCTCACATTAGTTGTTTTTAAAGGGAGAGGAGATGTGTACAATACAATGTGTAAAAATCTACCTTTTGAAAATGAAGGCTCATGTGTGTGTGATGTAGATATACTGGGTGTGTGTACTTGTTTTTGAGGGGGTGGACATGTTGATAGAGGTTGATGCATATGAAAACAATTTAAAGAGCAAAGAAAATGTGTAAATGTTGGTGGATTATTGATTTTAGTTTGCTTATGACATCAACTTTTTTTACTGTTTTAGAAGTACCAGTACAGTAAATATCTGTCATGAGACAGTTCAAAAAAACTTCATTGTGAAAATACAGATAAAACTAAAAGTCTTTTCTCAATCATTTATGATTATCCAACAGGGATGTACTTGTCAATGACCATATTACACACAGTGCCAGTATGGCAGAGTGACATTTCTACAGCATTTTCTTGCCAACTTTTAATTTAAAGTCAATATATCCATTTATTGCTACTGCGTGTTTTTATATAATGTGTATTTACAAAACTAGATTGAGAGAATCTGGTAATTTTAAGCATCCCTTTGAGTTTTCCAAGCTGCCACACCTACTACTGCTAATAAATCTAACGACACCCTTCACATTGACTTTTGACCTAATGTGGATACATACGGAGTTCATGTGACTTTTGCATAGCTGCATAGAGGCAGTCACTTTTAGTTATGGTCTAAACATTTGGTATATCCTTTGATTTCCTTAATCAAGTTACATTACCAGTGTTGTATAGTATAAATGATACTCTTACTGCCGCATTGCTTTAATCTCTGGCAATATCAATGCTACAAACCAGATGTCTTGATATAGGGTCATTATAGTTGGTATACAGTTATAGTTGGTATTCTATGATTCATTCCATTACAGGTGGTGTCCAGTGAATATTAGCTGTTTTAGTGCCACATCCTTTTAATCTTGACCATGTTAAAGTTGTTAAACTGTGTGCTGTGGTTCCATCTGATATGAAATTTCCCGTAGATTATGATGCCAAGGAGATGCTTTGCTTTTGTTCACAAAAACTCCCATAATGGGTGAAGCAACTTAAACTTTATGGGAAATAGGGTCGCCGTTCTACGTCAATTGTTTGAATGCAATTTTACTTTTCTGTACAGGTCTAGACTCCACATGCAAACCTTTTACCATCCGGTAATACATTTAGAGAAGTGCTCAGTAAATCAGTAAAACACAGCATACCTGTAGAGAGTGAGATGAACTGGAAAATACACTGAAGTGACTCGAGCCAAATTTAGAATTGAAACTGAGCATGGCCTACTAGTCTAAATCTCTGTTTCCTGGTATTAATCACTGTGACGCACATGTTCAAATCCCAGGGATTTGTGTACTTTAAAAAAAAAAAAAAAAAAAAAAAAAAAAAAAAAAGTTTAATTATTTAGGTAGGGTGTTTTGCTTTCTACATACTATGACACTGATTTACAGAGATCCCTGGTTACAAAAGTACACATTATCTGTTGGTCACTGTGGTCACCAAAGAAATAAAGTGGTGTGCATGCTCAAACAATATGTAACAACAAAATAAACTCCTTTTAGAAGTCCTATTTAAACATACAGCAAGTTAAGAATCATGAATAAAAGTGTTGGGAAAATAATTTCCAACCTGTGCCCTGCAACAGTTTTAACTACTGTGTGTAACTGATGAATATTACATTGCCTGATTCACAAACTCGTTGTGTTAGTGTTGGTACCATTTATGACATAATTCCCTTCAGCGAATGATCTAACCCACAAAGGTCAGTCTTTGAATTGGGGCTATTAACACTTTTTCTTAATAGCACCTTGTGAATGCAATTGGGACGTTCCCATGTTAATTATATAATCAAATTATTTGCACTCCATAAACGTATAAGACCGTTGTTAGCATCTTCTCAATGGCGTGTTGTTAAATTCAGGAGAGGTCACCTCTCAACAGTTCAAAATTGGTCTCGACCAACTTTTAATTGGTATACGTGGGAGAAGTAGGAAGTAGTTACACAGAAGGCGTCAGAGGAAGAATTAAGCAAGGGAAATCCTGTCTGCCCCATATCAGGTGCCAAGTAAATGCAGATAGTTTCCCAGATGAAATGTTTGTTGAAAGGTTTTGCCTCACACAGCAGGTAAACGTTGGAATTATGTGAGGAGCTTAGACCTGAACTGAAATCTACTACCAAGTAGTATCTGTTGAGGCTAAGGTTTTATCAGCAAGTTACAAAGCTGCATTTTTTGTAATTGTAAAATATCCTATGAATCTTGCGGACGGTTTATAAACCACACGAACTGTCCCGATTTTTAGCTTAATCAGATTGGCCCAGATTTGTTGCAGTGAGAGATTCATTTGTTTATTTCAATCAATGACCAAACAATTTATGGTTGATTTAGCCTGTTAAGTAGACTACACATAGAAAACAATACATAGGGTGAAATAAATCTGCTACATTGCTTATTACTTATTAATTTAATATACGTGTGCTAGAGGGTAAGCCTATATGCACCAGAACAAAAATAGTTTAAATGGTGTATAATTGGAAGGGTTGCATGTAGTTGGACTCATTACCCAGGGTTATATATTATAACCCTATTACATTCCCATATTACAAATACACACCCACTCAATATATAAATATGAATTTAGGTTATACGCACAAAGTGCTTTTTATCACCCCCATACCCCCCCCCCCCAATTCATTTGCTTCTTTCCATGTTCATAGTTGATCTGGACTTTCCAGAGGGGATAAGTAAGTATCCAGAGGTGGTCTACCACCCAAGCACATTTTTTTTTATTTTACCAATGATAAGACCGTGTAACAATTTTTTTTTTTTTTTTTTGGTTCCTGGGTAGTAAGTGTTATTTCCTAATTGCTTATGCCTCAAAAGTATAGAAAATGGCTATTATTCCCCACAGATCCCCTTTTGTGATCAGGACAGTGATATTTTGAAATTTACCTATTTTCCAGAACATTCCAGATAGATTCAGTGCTGAGTAAACTTGGAGGAACTTCTAGAACTTTGTAGAACTTTCCAGTAATATAAATAGTAGTATAAATTCAGGGGCCTTAAGCCCAGCAGTTCAGTTTAGTTCCAGCTGCCTAAGTGGGTACATATCTGCATTTTTCTGAGATGGCATCAAGAGGCTGCAATGGTGGCATTCCTGATGGGTCTCCAAGGCGGTTTTACCAAGTTTCCCTGCTATCTTTGCCTTTGGGACAGCAGGGACACCAAGGCGCACTACCTCAGGTGGGACTGGCCACAGCGGACCGAATTCTCTGTGGGGAGGAACAACGTCAAGTGGGAGCCACTGGTGGACCCCCGGAAGGTGCTGATGCCACCACTGCACATCAAATTGAGCCTTATGAAACAATTTTTCAGAGCTCTAGATAAGGAGTCAGCAGCCTTCAAGTACCTTCAAGACTTCTTCCCTAAGCTGTCTGAGGCAAAGGTCAAAGCCGCTGTCTTCGTCGGACCACAGATAAAGAAGATCCTGGAGTGCAGAATTCCCCAAGAAACTCACTAGTAAGGAGAAAGCGGGATGGAACAGCTTTATCGCAGTGGTTCGGGGCTTCCTGGGCAATCACAAGGCCGAAAACTATGTGGAGCTGGTTGAGACACAATGGGCTGTGGGATGTCCCTCAAAGTCCATATCCTTGATGCTGATCTTGATAAATTCAAGGAGAACATGGGAGCGTACTCGGAGGAGCAAGGCGAGCGCTTCCACCAGGATATACTGGACTTTGAATGCCGCTACCAAGGACAGTATAACGAGAACATGGTGGGAGACTACATTTGGGGGCTGAGTCGTGAAAGTGATTTACAGTATAATCGTAAATCTCGAAAAACTACTCACTTCTAAATCTTTTGTAGTCATTTTTGTATTACTTTAGTATAAATACATGTTAATTTGGATTCATATGTTGTTTTTTTCTGACCGAAAAGACACAAATTCGCCCGTTTTCTCATTGGAAATAGGTAAATTTCAAAATATCACTGTCCTGGTCACAAAAGCAAAGTTTGTGGGGAATAATAGCCATTTTCTATACTTTTGAGGCATAAGCAATTAGGAAATAACACTTACTACCCAGGAACAAAAATTGTGTTACATAGTGTAATTTTTATTTACTTTTTCACTTCAAGTATTTTTTTTTGTTTTTGTTTACTTGTAGTTCTCTTTCAAGTATGAAATTGATCCATTACCGTATGGGTCTCTACAAGGTATGCTGTACGGTATAAGGTTTTGTAACAGCAACAAACTACACTGCAGACCGAACAACTCATTTGACCAATTTTTATTAAACTCCAGCCATGGGTAAATCTTCAGACAGTTTGCCTGAAAATCGATCTTTTTTTTAACTTTCCCTTCACTGACATCGCTATAGTGCTGTTGTAACACTAAGGCTGTATCTAAGCCTCTAGTCTAATATATGTATTAGTTAGTGGTGTGTAACTTTAGCGTGTGACTTTAGTTAAAATCACCCGTTGTATTTTTTCATTATGAAAGTTTGTTTTTTAAATTAGATTTTTTTATACCATTTGATTTTTTACAATGGTGATCTATATTTTATTTTTGTAACAGTGTATGAATCACTCAGAAAACATTGATTTGTGTTTGTTTGAATTACTATTTCATCAACGTAGTAAGCTCTGTATTTCTTTTTTGTTGTTTATGAATGAGTATGAAAGTGCCTTGGTGCCCTTGGGTTGGATTTATGTTTCTTTTTGCCTCATAGAACTGCATTGGTGCCCCTGAGTTTTCACATCCAACAAAGGCAACATTGCCTTGCCATTCATGACCATAACTTAATGCCCTGAGTTAAGAAAAGTACCTCCACGCATCAGCAGTTTAAATACAATCAATGTTGCTCAATCACAGAGGACAATACATCAACACAATCAAAACAAGGCCTTGTGGGTAAGCAACTTGTTTACTCAAGGCTGCAGAATCATATTTTACTTCTGTATACTTGAACTGATTGCCTCATGAGTTTAACTGCCGTGCAGTGTTACATGTAATGACCTTTGAATTAAAATGACACTATAGTATTTTACTGTCACGACTACCACTGCATTTAAGCAAATATGTGGTTTGCTTTTTTTCAGTTGTGATGCAAATCTCACAGTTTTTCACTAAGCGGAGATGCAAAGCTCTGCAATTCCCCACCCCCCTCATCACCGCGCCGTTACCCAATCCCCCTCCCTCTACATGCATATCATCCACTCAGTGAATGTGTATTCACTTTATTAAAACACATTTTCACAAAGAGAACAACAACAAAAAACACCTGTCATGTTGACTCGCACATAAACTGCACGACTTGCTTTTTTTTCTACTGGGGGTTGCTTATGTGCCTAATCATGCGAGATGTGATCAAATTCAGATTCAAAAACAGCATTATTGTCTGTACTCGTCATTGGACGTGATACAGTATTGTATTACTTGCAGTCAGTTTGCACCAAAATGATTCTTAAAAGCGGATTTCTTGATTCTTACAAGCAGAATATTTTAGCATGGTTAGTACAGGAATGATTTTGTTCCAGTGCAAAACAACTGCAAAACCAGGACGAATCTTTGACTCTCCCATTGGTATAACTTACTCAAGACCATCGGCCAAGGCAGAGAATACATTCAACTCTTTATATCCCGCTTCCGCTCACTTATGATTGGACTGCCGCAGAGAAAATGCAGGTCTTCTATTGGTTGGTTTTATTTTATATACAAAAATAAAATTCTTTGATTTTTTAAATTGTAAAAAAATAATAATTTGCGATCAACTCTTTAGTTGTGTAGCGCATTCATTCTTGCTCCTCTTCTTCGGAGCAATAACCATGTGACAGCTTGCACCTGATCCATATTGCTTTCAGATTATATCCAAACTTAGCAGGACAGGGTGTTGTTTTTTGTCCAAAAATCTAATTTTTTTATTTATTTTTTTTTTTGCAGTGAATACGCACAAATGTGAATCGTTTTTTTTTTTTTTTTTTAACCCTAATAAATGCTATAGTGTGAAATGTGAAATTGCACTTAATTCTTCAAATTCAGCTATTCCAAAATAACAAGCAAGATGACTCTCGTAACAACTATAAATTAACTTTATCTCTTGTGTGTAGGGCTACGAATGAAACACAGCACCACTAGAATTTTTAATGATACTGAGAAACTCCACTCTCTTGCAGCTTCAGAATTTTCATACCTCTGCCAAATAGCAATATGGCATTAAGCTTTTTTCATCTTCTCTTATACTGTAGTTGATTTCCTGAACTGAATATTCTCTTCAGGTCTGTGCTCCCCCGATACAATAAACTGTACAATCCAAGATGCATACCAATGGACCCTGAGGTCTAAAGAGAATAACTAAAAATGTAAACTAATATTTAATTTTGAATTCACAAATTTAAGTTAAAGAAAAATTGAATTAAAGAATTGTTGGATTTTTTTTTTTCAGTAAACACTTCTTTTTGCTGCAGTAACACAAATGAAACGTCCCTAACTGAACCCTCTTGAAGTTCATACTTAATTATGCACATCACGTGTGACTACTGGATTGTAGCAATTTAAATAAAAAAAGGGTTCTGCATTTTAATTTCCGATTCACATCTCATAATATCTCGGTCTGCCCTCCTCAATTTGCAGTACATAGAAAAGCAATTAGTACGAGATCCTTTTTCATTAAGCTTTTCAGATATTTGAACCAAGTAATCAGTCATTTGCTTTGTTGGCTATGTTGATTTATTTTTGTTCCCCAGTACATTTATTTTTGTTCCCTTAATACATGTTTCATTGAGTGAGTACTCGCAAGCATAACTGAAAAGCTAAAATTTCCAGTTCAAAAACCCTTTTGCAGTGGTTTATTTTATTTATTTAAAGTACTGTTTTAACCGAAAATATTGATTATAGACACTAATCAATCAATCAGTAGCATATCCGATGTCGGACATTGCCACTCTCACAAGTTGCCTCCATTATATTCAATTTCTCGAGCTGAGGCTTGCCTCCTTGAGATCCCCAGGAGCTTCCTGAATCTGTCTTACCATCTCGTTCTCGGGCGTCCTGTTTCTTTTTCCTTCTATGTCTCCTTCCAGGATCGTTCGTTCCAAACTTTTGCGCCACTTCAGATGTCCCAACTATTAGCTTCATGCTTTCTATATCTCCCGGGAGCCTGCACCCTTCCAAGTGGAGTTCCTGTACGATTGTCTGGTTCGTTCACTTGATCATCCAAGGTACTCTCAGGATGCGCCTGTACCTCCCCGTCTCAAACGGTCCGATCTTTGTCTCCACTAGTAAGTGCCCAAGTTTCGCAGCCGATTTTGAAGAAGTACATTGTCAACAGTTTAAGCTTTTTTCGTTTATCGATGTGGCGATCAAACCAGATTTGGCTTTATTCTACTCGGTACAGGGACTTATTTTAACGCTGGTTTTGGGTACCGGGGCCTTTTTTTATCTGCCTTTCATCCAACACATATGCATTCCATCTACTCCTTACTCAGTCCACTAGCATTCCATTGGAAAGCAGTCTCGTCTCAGTAATTAAGAAATTATTCAGATATTCTCGAAATGAACCAATGGATGATCGGTTGGCCTAGGTGCTTGGCAGCAAGATTATAAGTTAGTTGGCAGCTTTGGTGCCAATCATTATTAAATCAATCAGTCAGTCTCATCTGGCTGTGTATTTATTTGATTGGTCAGTAACGTTATCAAAGTCATGTATTTAATGGTTTTCATGCGCTGTGTTCAGTACCCTTGCCTGATATTGACAACTAAGTGGAAAGAATGGAAAGCAAAGGAAAAAGACTGCTGAAGTAAGCTTACTATTATGAAATGTTTAATATGTTACTTTTTTTGTTTTAAACCTTCATAGCAAAATGGCTTTTTCTGGGGCATGTGAAATAAAATACATTTACTTACATAGTAAAATATGAGTATTGATGTATTGTGGAAACTGCACTACAGAGAATAATGATATATAATTCTTTAATGTGCATAATAAATTTAAAAGATAAGTTACTGAGTTTTTGAGTGTTACTCCTATGAAGATAACAATTCTAGTCATGCTTGTGTCCATGCTAGCTTCGTAAAGTTGTGTTGTATTAAGTTAAACTCTTCATAAATCCAGTTGGTTAATGATTCAGAAGTTGATTGATCGTTATGCACAGGAAAAAATGCCAGTTGTAGTAATTGTCACAGAGTGAAGAGTTCTGGGCCCAAATGCAGCGTGCAGCTGCAGCCAAGGACGTTCCCTGGCCGGCAGAACAAGAGGGAAAGGGGAACCGGTTCCGCCAGCAGAAAGGACACCCATAGCATGCCAGGACTTTGTGGAACTGGTGCGCTTCTCTGGAGCAACCTAGCATCTGCTCCCTCAGCCTCCAGAACAGCGGAGTTTCTGCTTCTTACTGCAGGAGCCCAAGAAGCGGGCCTAAGCGTATTCCCCACTATCGGGGACACGGTAACGGTTTTGGTGCAAGGTTCCACCTTCACCAAAGGGGATAAGGACCCAACCTGTCCGTCTAACCTTGCAGAACGACATGCAATGCTCAAAAAAGCTTACGCATCGGCAGCGCTGTCGGCCCGAGCAGCAAATGCCATGGCCATACTGGTGCTCTACCAGAATCAGTTGGCAGAGAGACTGCAAGCGCGGGTCCACATACAGACACGGGGGAGCTCCAGGCGGTGGCTAAGGCAATGACTGACCTAACGAGGGAGTTAGGTCAGGCATCAGGGAGGTCGCTGGCGGCGCTGGTGGCTGCCGCTGGTATTTGTGACTGACAAGCCAAGGTCGTGGAGACCGTGAAGTTGGTGCTACTGGACGCCCCCATTACACCGGGGCAGACTTTTGGGGCGACCATTGATGTGAGCCTTGAGAGGTCCCACAAGGCCACGGAGGTCGCCTCAGAGTTTTCGCGCCTTCCAGCTTACCGTCAGCTACCAAGGTGGCATGGGCAGCCTGCTGGGGTGAAGGGGTCTGAACATCGCCCTCCACCCCAGAATAGACAAACAGGCAGAGGCAGGGTCGGCTGCAGGGGACCACCGCAGGCCAGGGGTAACCGGTTCCCCTGAGCGACCCCGGCTGCCACCAACGGCAACGACCCATGACAAGGCTGCACCCAGGACTTGGTGCTATCGACTGTGAGACACAGATACGCTTTACAATTCCTCATAGGTCCTCCACCCTTCAAGGGTGTGCTCCTCACCACCGTCGAACCAGCGAGGGTGATACTCCTTTAACAGGAGCTCGCCAGTCTTCAAAGGAAGAACGCTGTACGCTTGGTAAGCCCAAGCGATGCCCTCAGCGGCTTTTACTCCAGGTACTTCCTGGTGCCCAAAAGGGACGGCTGTTTCAGACCAATTCTGGACCTCAAGTTGTTCCTCAAACAGAGGAAGTTCAACATGTTGACAGCACAGCGTATCATCCAGTCCGTCCAACCGGGCGACTGGTTCACATTGATTGACCAGCAACACGCCGCCTTTCACGTCCCGATCAGTCCCGCGCACAGAAAATATCTGTGCTTCGCCTTTCAAGGCAACGCATACAAATTCTGCGTGCTGCCATTTGGCCTCTTGCTTGCGCCCCGTACTTTTTCAAAGTGCATGGATGCAGCACTGGGGGGGCTTTGGATCCTGAACTATCTGGACGATTGGCTTGTTTGCTCACTCTCAAAAGCACATGCAGAGGCGCACGCAAAACAGATCATAGATCACATGACTGTTGGAAAACGTGATTTGGTCGTTGGAGGCCACACTCTCCCTATTCAGAGAGAAGTCTCTCCTACAGGTCAAAGTATATCAAAGGTTGTTGGGGCTGATGGCAGCCACCTCGAGAATCCTTCCACTAGGGCTGAGAATGAGAATGCGCCCGCTTCAAGCCTGGGTAAATAAGTTCAAGGTGCACCCGGTCTGAGATCGGTCCCAGTTAGTGCAAGTGTCAAGACACTGGAGTGGTGGCTCCGTCCCGGCAATCTATGCCTCGGGACTCCCCTTGGACCCCGTCACAGAAGGGAAGTGATCACTACAGACGCCTCCAGCCTGGGCTGGGGAGTGATCTGGAACGGGAGAGGAATAAGAGGTCAGTGGAAGGGACATTGGCAGCGAGCAAACATAAATGCCCAAGAGCTGCAAGCAGTGAACCTGGCGTTATCTCATTTTCGTAAGCAGTTAGTGCACAAACATGTGCTGGTCCGGACGGACAATACCACAGTGGTAGCCTACATAAACAACCAAGGTGGCCTGCGCTCGCCAGGCCTTCACCAAGCAGCGCACAGACTCCTGTCCTGGACGCACAGAAACTTGCGTTCCATCAGGGCAGTTCACCTTCCCGGTGTGGACAACAAGGCAGCAGACATCCTGTCCAGAAGAGCTCCAGACAACTCAGAGCATCCTCAAGTGTTGAAGCAGATTTGGTAGATGTTTCGACCGGCACGAGTCGACCTCTTTGCCACAGCCGAGTCCACTCATTGCCCCCTATGGTACTCCATGGAGAGGGACGGGGGTCCCCTGAGATTAGATGTGCTAGCTTATCCCTGGCCACAGGGGCTATTGTATGTGTTTACTCTGCTACCATTATTACCCCTGACACTAGAGAGAATCAGGGTAGAGAGCGCATAGGTTTTGCTGGTTGCACCCAGATGGCCAAGACGTCCCTGGTTTGCTCTCCTCTCTGACATGTTGTGGGATCAGCCGTGGCAGCTCCCGCTGCGCAAGGACCTCCTGAGCCAAGCGGAGGGGCTATTATGGCACCCAGCCCAGCTCCAACTCTGGGTCTGGTCGATGAACGGAGCCGTCTATTCAGACAAGGTTTGCCAGATGCAGTAGTAGAAACAGTACAGTCTGCTAGGGCACCGAGCACTAGAGCCCAGTACTCATATAAATGGAAAGTTTTCCAAGACTGGTGCCTAGCCGAAGGTCATGATCCTGTGACCTGCCCTATTGAGACGATATTAACTTCCTACAACGTCTTTTTGATGCAGGAAAATCAGTGTCCACCTTGAAGGTATACCTGGCAGCAATATCAGTGTGCCAGGACAGAATTGACTCGGTGTCCCCTGGGGCACATTTCCTGGCAGTGCAATTTCTTAAGGGGGCTTGGAGGCTTCGTCCTCCCATGAAAAGTATGGTCCCCAAGTGGGATCTAGAACTGGTACTGCGGGCCCTTATGGGTCCCCCATTTGAGCCCATAGCTTCAGCAGAACTGCCCCCTGTTTCATTAAAAGTGACATTTTTAATAGCCATTACATCTGCCAGATGAGTAAGTGTATGGCTTTCACTGGAAGTGAGTCGCGGGAAACATTAAGAACAAGTCCATCCTTTTTGTCAAAGGTGGTATCCTCATTCCATATTAACCAATCGGTGGTTTTGGAAACTTTCAGACCTCCACAGCACGAGGAGTCAGAGGAGTCAGAGGAGGATTGTAGACAACACACGCTATGCCCAGTTTGGGCTCTGCGCTGTTATTTGGATAGGATGGCATCTTGGAGACAGTACAACCAGCTGTTTGTCTGCTGTGGTTCCCGCTGTAGAGGTCAGGCCCAATCAAAGCAACGTCTAGCGCACCTGAATGACAGATGCGATACGCTTGGCTTATGAACAGATGGACTCCCCGTTACCGGGGGACATTACAGCCCATTCTACCAGCGGCCAGGCAACTTTGTGGGCTTTCCTTCATGGCGCCTTTTTAGATGAGTTATGCAATGCTGCTACATGGAGAGGTAGTCAGACATTTGTGCGTTTTTACCACCTTGATGTGGCAAACCGAGCGAGACCCTCTCTGGGCTCTAGAGATTTGCAGACGGCATGCCCTTAGGCATCATGTGGACTCTGTTTCGATCGTCCTGGGGCTGTACTTTCGGTCATCTGGAGCCACGAAAGCTTTGGTACAGCTTTCCCATTCGGTAATGGTTGTCATTCGTCTTGAAAGGGAACATTAGGTTATTACCATAACCCTGGTTCCCTTAAAGAATGACAACCATTACCTTTCGAGGTCATGTCCTCAGCGGACCTCTGATTTTGAAAGAAAATGGCTATGGGCTACTGTGAGGATATCCCTCTTCAGCAGGAGATGGGCGGGACTTCCCCCCTCACAGCGGGACCCTGACAGGGCAGCTTTTGTATATTAGCTCAGAGATTGATGGTCAGAGAAGCTCTTCCCATTCGGTAATGGTTGTCATTCTCTTTTCAGGGAACCAGGGTTATGGTAATAACCTAATGTTTGCTGTGGAATAACGTGGAAAAACACAGATTTTCTGTGTTAGTTTTGTTAGTAGTTTTTCAAGATTTACGATTATACTGTATTTACAATATAATCGTAAATCTCGAAAAACTACTCACTTCTAAATCTTTTGTAGTCATTTTTGTATTATTTTAGTATAAATACATTTAATTTGGATTCATATGTTGTTTTTTTCTGACTTTATGTGAATGAAAAGACACACATTTGCCCGTTTTCCCATTGGAAGTAGTGATATTTTGAAATATCACTGTCCTGATCACAAAAGCAAAGTTTGTGGGGAATAATAGCCATTTTCTATACTTTTGAGGCATAAGCAATTAGGAAATAACACTTACTACCCAGGAACAAAAATTGTGTTACATAGTGTTATAAGAGTAAAAAATAAGCGATTTAAAAAAAAAAAAACAGGTGACAGTAAAAAAACAGTGTCATACAGGTTATTACTTAAATATGATAATAAAGTTCGATGGTGCTGTGGAATGAGCGGAGTGTCTATCTGGAATATGGTCTAATACGTAGTTAAAATCTCTGCCTGTGATCTGGGAAATATCTGGAATTAAATCAAACACTGTTTGGTACAATGATGTCTCATCAACGTTTGGACCATAAACATTTACAAATGTGAGTGGAACAGAATCAAGGGTACCAGACACCGATGATATACCAGCCATTCAGATCAGAAAATGAAACGTTATAGATGAAAGGAATTGTTTTATGAATAAGAATAGCCACCTCTCTTGCCTTAGATCCAAAATTAGATTGATAAATTTGACCAATCCAATTTGAGCGCAGTCGAACCTGGGCTGTAATCTTATGATGAGTGAAAACATAATATCAGCTGACAGAGATTTAAGATGGGCAAACACTTTACCATACTTTACAGGGTGGTTCATACCCTTCACATTCCAGGAAACCATAGTCAACCTGCCACCACCCATATTATTTGCTTTATGTGACATAATCGCTTTTCGCTCAACACATTTCCCTTGTGCAAAGATTAACACAATCACATAATACCGTATTTTAACCAGAACATCTAGAGTTGACAAGATGAAGGTAGTCAAGGTACAGTTGACAAGATGTCTAGAGTTAACAAGATGAAGTTAGTCAAGGTAAGATCACAGAGTAGTGGATTGCGGAGATTTGTCAGTTGCATTAAAATACAGAGATCCCAGATTACTTAAAAATCTTACATTGGAGGAATTCGTCCTTGCTTTAACCATATTTAGAGATGCTCTGTGGTCCACTTATCCTAACTGCGAAGCTGAATTAGACTCTTACGAATGTTATGTCGCATAATTGCCCATAAGATACGGAGGGAGTATGTTCTTCGAATATCATAAAGCGATCTTGGCAAAAGCAGCAGCTATGTTGGCATCGGACAATCATTTAATCAATTGGGCTTGATCCAATTTTAGTTAACCGAATTTTCGGTGGCCTCGGAGCTAACGCATATGGGGTCTTCACTTCCACGGGTCATTCAACATCCCTCTGCCCTAAGGCTACTACAGCATCTACTTTTAAAGCAGCATACGGTATCACTGCTAATTCTTCAAACAGATCCTCCTATCCCAATCTAATTCATTCCTCAGCTTTACCCGATCAATCCAAGACAAGACAAATGTGGGTGCAGAATTAGATTCGCAGGAGGAAGACAAATTTGTAATTACTTCAACACTGGTTTCTGTTCAAACAAGCAATGTAATTTCATTCATATGTGCAGCAATTGTGGAGATGCTCACGCCAACTCAGTCTGCCCTTTAAATCACAAGTGACTTTCTCTAATACTCATAGTCTCCACTCCTATTAACATTCCAGCATTTTATATAATAAATAAAAAAATCATCCTGACATCAATTTCACCAATTACTTAATTGCCAGATTAAAAAACGGGTTTTCAACTGGTCTCACCCAAATTCCTTCTTCCTCGTTTCAAAGTAAAAATCTTCATTCTGCTAAACAAGATCCAGAGTCAGTTCAATTTCTCATTGAAAAAGAAATTTAAAAAATGATTTATAGTCAGTCCTTTTTTAGCTCCTCCTTTTCCAATCTATAGATTAATCGTATTGGCATAGCAACTCTGAAAATGTTGGGGAAAAAGCGTCTTATCATTGATTTATCAGCTCTGCAGGGTTCAAGCATCAGCAGTATCAACTCGCTTATTCCCCAAAATCAATTTTCTCTTTATTACGTTACTATTTCAGATGCAGTTCATTCAATTAAATTAGAAGGTTGTGGTTCCTGGCCTGCTAAAGCAGATATACAAGATGCATTTAAGGTAATGCCAATCCATCCTTCTGTTGGCCACCTGTTTGGTGTATGCTGGGATAACTTTTGGTTGCCGCAGCAGCCCGAAGATATTTGACACTCTGTCTGAAGCATTATGCTGGATACTGCTCAGTGCCAAAGAGTTTGTTTTCAGAAGTTGGCATCCCGCTCTCAGAGGAAAAAACAATCGACCCCCTTCATTCTATGGAATTTTTTCGATTCATTCTGGACACGGAAAAATTCGAAGCCAGTCTCCCTGAGTCCAAACTCAATCACATTCGATTTCTTATTCAGAACTTTCAGATTAGTAAAACAATTAGAAAACGTGCCCTGCTTTCATTGCTGGGTCACTTCAACTTTGCAATTCGCATTATTCCACAAGGAAGAACATTTATATCTTGTCTACTTGCTCTTTCTTCAACAGCAAAAAACTTGGACTCCTACATTAATATTTCTTCAGAAGCTAGGAAAGATATTAGTGTGGTCTGCTCTTATTCAACACTGTAGCGGCTTATCCATTTTTTTTGACGATTTCATCTCAGCACTGCACAACATGGCTTCGTTTACAGACGCATCATCTCTTGGATTCGGAGATCTTTTAAAGAATGAATGGTTTTCCAGTATATGACCCCTAGAAATTGTAAATCTATCTCCACAGCTTAAATTCACAGCTCTTCTTGAGATTTACCCAATAGTTGCAGCAGCCCAGCTATGGGGTCATCTCTGGTCCAAGAAATCGATCTTATTTTATTGTGATAATTTCGCTACAGTTCATATTATAAATAAAGGCCATTCCAGTTCCCCTCTTATCATGCAGTTACTGCGGCTTTAGTATTGATTTTAGTATACAACAATTTTCTAATACAAGCTCGCCATCTACCGGGCATATTTAATAATGCAGCTGATGCTCTCTCTCGTTTACAGATATCCAAATTTCACAGATTGAGTCCTACACCTCTTCCATCCCCAGCAGCAACTCCTCAGTTCAATCAGCTCATTTTCAACTGAATCTAACCATCAATAAGCTACTTAATTCAGCTCAAGATTACATGGCTTCAGTACTTGCTCCTTCTACCAGATCTTCTTACTGTACAGGTTGGGCTTGTTATGTAACCTTCTGCTCTCAAAATAGGATCAATCCTACTTCTTTTTTATCAGAATTGGATCATGGCTTTTATAGTTCATGCAAAGGATTCTCTGCACCTGGCACCAGTTACAATTAAAACCTATTTGTCAGGAATTCAAGACCAATTTCGCTTGATGTCTGTTTCTTCTCCAACCTTACTATCAATCCCAGCCATTCGTCTCCTCCTACAAGGAATTTCCAAGAGCTCGCCGGCTGCTTCTACCATTTGCTTGCCTGTCACTGTTGACATTCTTGGCAGCATGATTTCAATTCTCAGTCAAGGCTGTTCTTCTCCAATTGATGACCTAACAATGGATGCATATGTCTTTCTGCATGTTTTTGGTTTTTTGAGATGCTCTGAATATACAGTCCCTTCTACTTCCAATTTTCCCACTCTGGGTATTCTCTGCAACAGCCTTACTCATATTCTGGATTCTCATTTTATTCTCTTTTTTCTCATTTCAAAAACCGATCAGCTTCAGCAAAGACAATGTATTCAACTTTCAAAAATTGACTCTCCTCTATGCCCATATTCTTCCATGCTGAAATACATTACAGAACTTAATCCTAAATCTCCTTCCGATCCCCTATTCATCAATGCAAGCAGATCTATTGTTTCAAGGCATTGGTTTTCTTCTCAGCTCTCCGCTTTGGTTTCCAGTAGTGGTTTACCGTAGTACTGAACATTCAGTTAGATATATACTTTATGCTCTTGGTTCTACTAAACTATTAATTTGACTGATGGCATATTTACAACTACTGAGACTGGTACAAAGCCAAATAGACGGACAGTTGATATGTTAAGGATAATCTGGATAGTTTTAAAAAATAGTGCCCTGATAGAAATGTCTCTAATCTGAGTTGTAATCGCTGTCAGCTGAGGTGTTGCCTGGAATACTTGATGATTTAACATTGTAATTGTATGACTAGTTATGAAGCTTTACATTTTTTCAAAGAATATCTCTTCTAAAATGTCACCTCCTGTATAAGCCACCCAAATGACAGAATAAGAGTGCCTTTGTGAAAGCCGAAGCCATTATGAAAGTGCATATTTCCTTGCATATTTCCTTGAGACTAAGTTAATTTCAGGTCCAGAGAAGGTGCTGTGCAGCTGTGTGTATAGTAGAAATAAAATACAGACCATGTTAGACTTACGCGTCAGCTGTATTTCTCAACAATTTTCCCTCCTGGGTATACATATGTTTAATTGGACTTACAGGGACAAGAATCTCATTTTCAGCATATACACAAGGGAGCACCTAATCAAATCAAACCAGAATAGTTACCCCACCCCATCATTGCAATGCCCAATTAAAACCATGCTGGAATTTCAGAGTTCACCAGTCATCCTTTTTGTTCTTGGTAATTACATTCAAAAACTGCAGCTAAGGCCTAATGCCAGAGCTCAGTGATACCCTAAAGGCCTGGACACACCAGCGCTTCATTTTTTTTTTTTTTTTGACACACGGTAGACAGTGCCACACAAGCGAGTCTATACTCAAGTGCCAATTCCCTTTTTTTTAATAGCATTCCATTTAGTGCAAAAATACCCTCCCTCCCCCACTGTTACTCTTTCCTAACAAATAAAATATGGCTGTGTTTTGGGAAGACCTGAAAAGTGTGACATCAATAGAAGAGAAGGATATAGAACAGAGAATATTAAAATACTTCACACTGTAAACTAGAAAATGGTTGTCTCTAAAAAGGCAAAAAATGTGTCTGCAGCAGATCACGTAAAGCAGTATTCAGTGGGAGTTTTACACAACGATGGAGATAAGCCCTTCTGCATGTCCTGTAACATTACTGTAGATCACTACCGAAACTTGTCAGTTGACAGGCATTTGATTTAGATTCAAGTATTCACTGAAAGGAGGAAATCCAGAGCAGTACTGAGACTGCTTTACTTGCAAATAAACAAAAAACGCTGACTTCCATATTTCAACAGTCCACTTATTAAATTTTGACCTGACAGAGGCGTTTCTGCGCCTACTTTAATAAGTTTGTTTTCTGCAAGCTGTTATTTGTTTTACGTTCTGTTTAGCAGCCTGTGTAGTAGCATTTCGTTTTGATGTATAATTCTGAATCTAAATGGCGATTAATTGTATTTTCTCCAGTCACATTCCAAGATGTGCAAAACAATTTATGTCCATCTGCATATGAAGTTTCTTTGTGAAATTTCTTGACACGATCCTCAGCCGAAATATACTTAGCTTTTTTTGCTTTGGCGTCCATTTTTTGGTATTTTACCTCCAATACTGAAAACTAGATTTTAGCAACCTTAAAATCAAAATAACAATGCAACACTAATTTTGTCCCACCCCCTACTGTACAGTACAGGTCAAAGAAAAGCCAATACTGATGCACTGATAGGCTGATTAAAACATTGTTGTTATGTGAAGTTAAAAAAAAAAAAAAAAAAAAACCATTCAAAAACTCAAAAATTGTGAAATATTTGCACAGAAATTAAATTAATAAAAAATGGAAAACAGAAGCCCTTACTTTTACAATACATATTTTCAGTTGTTTGTAAAAAAGGCATTTCAGTTAAGCATTTCCAAACATTTGTAATACCAAAGAAACTGAGAAAAGTTACCTGTGAGGGGTGCTTGTATGAGTTGTACCAGCTACTACTAGTGTCTCATAAATCATTGGTTGGCAAGTTCATTCACAGGTGTAGAAGAGAAATAAATTGTGCCATTTTTTTTTTTTTTTACTGCAGCAGTAAAAGCAGGGTTATAGAAACCTGCTGCATGTTTAATGTGTTGATGACAATGACAGTCACCTAATATAACTTGTTTCTTCTGTAAAGATTTTCTTAGTTCCATTACTTGTCCAGTAAGAAGTAAAAAAAACAACAACAAAAAACCTTTCATTGCCATTATTTCTGTCAATGATACAGACTTTTCTCAAAGTTTCATAACAGGTGGTGACCAGTGAACATCAACCACTTTTCAGAAAAAATGTTTCATTACCACGTTGTTTTAAACCTTAATCTTTAAACCATATTAATGATTGTACAGATAACACTCTTATACACTTTCACGCCTAGCTCGTTTGATGCGGATTGAAGTATGGTTCAGTTGGCTTGAAACCTAAGAAAACCTCGTAATCGCACTAGAATGCTCATCAAACCAAGTGAACCAGCTAGGGCTGCGACAAATATCCAGATATTGGAACGAATATTTGTTGACATGTATTCGGAAACAATAATCTGTTTTTCGGATTTGCTAGAAATACCTTGTACTTATTTACCACCTCACCAGAAGTTGCACAACAAGAAATGACAAATGTGAAAGCTCTATGTGAGAAGTGATGTTCATATATTAAAGAAAGAATAAACATATATATCAGTGCTGTTCCACAGTCAAAATCAATACAAATATATCTTGTTGAAAGTAGTACTTTTTTATTTGAAAAGTTACAAAAAGAAGAGTAGATATTCGATTTGAATAATGTGTGTTCAATATATAATCAAGTATTATACCAAGTATTGTTAATATCATTGTATTATACTGAATTTAAATAGAATTAATCATACAATCGATTTATGCACCATGGTCTTGCTGTAAAATAAAGGTACACACACGCACAGGGGCCACGCCCGCCTGCCGCTGCTGCTATGCTGTCTCTGCCTGCGTTCGGAGCAATATAAAGCCTTTTACTTTTTGAAAAATGAACGAATATCCAAACGAATATTAAAATTGAGTGAATATCCGAGCATGAAAATCCTGTATTCATCCCAGCACTTGACTCTGTTTGCTTGGACGTGGACTCTGTACGTTTGCTGCTTTGTTCCTTTTCAAGTTTCTGCAATGTTAAACCAAACGTACTCCAGTTAATTTGGAAACTAACCTCTCCAAACAACTAAGCGAATTTGTGGATGTGACGTACTTCAGAAAGCACCAAGAAAACGCACATACACAACGCAGGGCTTGTCAAAAACATTTCTTCACGAGGAATGACTGGGGTTCTGCTGAAACTGAGGCACATTCCATGGTTTTACAATAACAGATGTGAAAAAAAAATACACACATACACACACACTACACTCACACATACACACCAGACAAGAACACCATAATGTCACATGTACACAACAGCACAACAAAAAATAAATACTGGGGTGCTGATTTACTAACTAGCATAACCCAGGGCTATTCAGTATAAATTATACTAATCCCAGTGTTTGAGATTTACTGCTGCAGCATGTGTGTTTTAAGCATAATAGCAAAACTGTCACAAGGCAAAGAAAAGTCATAGGAAAAACATGAAATGACAATTTAATTATGTATTGCATCTGGCTTCATTATAATTGCACCATATACACTTGCAAGGAAAATACATTAGTGTTTCATTTAACCTCACTGTCACGCGTACAACCTTCATAACAGGCTAATTATATTTCTCACAATTACTATTTTCATTGTCATTATCAATAACGGCTAACTTGCAGTTTGTTGAATGTAAAATATGTAAATTATTTTTCATAATCACCTGGTAAGGGATGATTGTCTCTGGTAGTAATACAATAAGGCATGATTAAGACATGCCGCTGTAATTTTTGCCTTCACTTGAAACGTCTTCTAAACAGCAGATGTTGCTCACATATTTCCTCCAAAATAACTTTTCCCGACAAATATGTGACGCTCTTGCAACATGTTCCGATTCTTCGGCAGTGATTTGATGATGTAAGCACCAAATAAACCAAAAGAACACAAACAGCACAGCATGTGAAGTATTCTCCATGTTTGGTAATTAGCAAGAGAGCCGAGTGCGTTTGGAAAAGTGCAGTGTGAAGCCAATAGAACTGTGGTCTGGATGAAGCTGCAAGTGAACCAAACAAGTGAATTTGAATTAACTTTAAAATAAACTTGTTTGTTAGAATTTTCTAAGTGAACTAAGTGTGAGAGGCCCTTAGATTATGCTACAGGATGTCTTGCTCTTGTTCACAAAAACTCCCATTTCTAATTTGAGGGTTTTGGAACTGAATATCTGACCCTGGAGACGACGGTATTTTGTAGCACTGTGGTATTCGAAAGAACTATGCAACCCTTGGTTGCTTGCCAATAAATGAATAAAAGCTAAAATCCATCATATGCAAAGGATTCCCATTCCAGAGGATTATAAAACAGAATGTGAATTTGTAGGTCTGGTGATACCGACCTGTACAAAGTGGATTATGTTTCACAATGCGTGCATCACAAGTCTTGTAATCCACTTGCAAGAGAAGATTTGTGAGTGTAAACAATATTTATCTTTGAGATCTT